>NW_024470592.1:92500-245302 GCF_017639515.1 Carcharodon carcharias | reverse complement strand
TTTACATCTATTTCCGCAGTTAGTTCAACCACTTTATTGTGAATGCTCCTCGCATTGAGGCACAAAGCCTTAAGGCTTGTCTTTTTAACATTACTTGTCCCGTTGCCACTATTTTTCATTGACGCCGTGTTTGGTTCTTACCCTTGATTTCTCTATCACTATACAGGGAAAAGGATATATAGGGAGATAATGGAGAAATCAAGGAACCAGAATTGATATGCAGGAAGACGGAAGAGCAGTGGTGCCCGAGTGTATGTGCCAAGGGCTCATAGAATTTTAACATGGAAAAGCACCAGGGAAGTAATGTGACCACTGAGTCAATACAGCGAGACTGGTGGTGGCAGGAGCTGGGCCAGCATATCAGCAAATTATTGTCACAAATGCCGAATATGTGCACAGCATAAACCCCGGGACGTCTAGCAGCTGGGGTATCAAGAGCGCCCAAAAGGGCCATGGTGAAATATCCAGATACATTTCACGGGTTTCTCAGCAAATATTCGGGGAAAGACAAAGGGTCATTTGGTAATTGAGCAACTTAGTCGGTAGCTGGAGGCATTCGGGACAACTGGCTGTACTGTCAATGCCGTTACAACGATCCTGACTGAAGCAATAATAATGGATATAGAGGACAAGAGAAAGGGCAGAAGTGCCAATGTTTCTGTGCCAAGGGCTCTTAGAGCTGTGCACTGGAACAGCACCAAAGGAGGAATGTGACCAACGAGTTAATACAGCGAAACAGGAGTTGGCTGGTGCTGGGCCGGACTGGGGAGAACTCCTTCACATAAAAAGTGAGCAGGGAACACATATTAGTGACAAAGCATGAAGGAAGGTGTCGACCGTCGGCATTCAAAGAGAAGTTTCACATCCCCCACCATCCCCAAAGTTCAGGAATGGTACAAAGATTGGAGAGGACATTAAAACAGCTGTAAGTAAAGTAGCTGAAAGTTGAAAAAAATAGATGGACGGACGTGCAACCCCCCATATTCATTCAACACAGAGCAACGCCCAACAGGACCCTGACGTTACCCAAAGCATGCTCATGGTGGGGAGAGCAATGTGGCCCCCAGCGGGAAGACTGACGAGCTGTGACGATACAGGATCTGCCATAAGCAGGGTCAGGAGGTACCTGAAGGAATTATGTCAACTGTTAAAATCGCTTAGACAAGAAGTGAAGAAACAGCAGAACATAGTTGAGCAAACTCGAGCAGCTGCAGTGATTGATCCCAGACAAATACCCAGTGTGGGAGACAGAGTGATGATCAAAATTCCCCCAGACATAACACGATGTCAGCCACAGCGGGAAGGGCCACAGGGAGCAGAAACGACCATCGACACCTGTGTCTGTATAGACACAGTTTAATAGCAGAACACCTTCGCTCTGTACGCAAGCATGACCCAGACCTCCCTGTCGCTTGCCATTTCAACACTCCACTCTGCTCTCATGCCCACATGTCCATCCATGGCCTGCTGCATTGTTCCAGTGAAGCTCAACACAAACTGGAGGAACAGCACCTCATCTTCCGACTAGGCACTTTACAGCCCTCCAGACTGAATGTTTAGTTCAACAATTTTAGATCATGAACTCTCTCCTCCATCCCCTCCCCCTTTCCGGTATCCCCCTTTTCTCCCCAATAATTAATATAGGTTTTTTTTTCTTTTCCAATTATTTCCATTATTTTTAAATGTATTTCCATCCATTGTTTTATCTCTACCTTTTAGCCTATTTCGGCCCCTTCCCTTCACCCCACACCACCCCAACTAGGGCTATCTGTACCTTGCTTGTCCTGCTTTCTACCCTTCATTAGCATATTCCTTCAACACCTCTTTGAGCTTTTGTCTTTGACATCTTTTGGCTATCTGCACTTATCACTGGCCCCTATCCAAGCTCTACCTGTCCTCCCTCCTTAAACCACCTGATATTTCACCTCTTTTCTATTTTTGCTTAGTTCTGTTGAAGATTGATACGGACTCGATACGTTAGATGTGTTCCTCTCTGCAGATGCTGCAGACGAGCTGAGTTTTTCCAGGTATTTTTATTTCTGTTTAATAACTGAGTTGTTTGCTTCAATGAAGGGGAAGTGGGAACTTCAGAAACAAACTATATCATTGAAGGTTGAAACTTGGGCCCCCACAGCTGGATCTCGAAATGCATTGGAACTGACTCAGGGTATTCAGGAAGGGACAGCAGGCAACATGATCGGGCAGATCAACTGTGCAGCCCTGACCCAAACTGGAACCTGTCCGGCGAACTGATTATTGTTAGTAAGGGAAACAAACTTTGATATGATGATGTACGTCAGGAGCTGGTACCTGTCATCCTACATATATCTGATATATATGTTTACCACTGCGGTGCTGGGATTAAACCTGGGAAATTTACACGCATTATTGAGGTGAGTGTTAACACAGCCAGCCCATTTTAAGGTCAGAGACGCACACGCTCTCGGTCTCGTGAATGGGAGGAGAAACACCGGAATCCTCAAATTAATTTCAGTCCGATATGCATTGCAAACATCAAACTATTGTTTCAATGCAATTTTCAAGATACATTTCAAGATATCATCATGTGATTAATCACAGAGAATTTTTCATCGTTATCCTTGTGTTGAGGTTAGCTATAAAATCATTGTTCAGTCCAATACTTATTTCCATTTAATCTCAATTCAATTATTTACAGTAAATATCGAATCACTGTTAGTTGAATTAATTAATAATTGTTTATTGAATAATCATAGTAATTGACTAATCATCGTTCAGTTTCTTCTTCACATTAAAGATTAATAGGGTTTTTTGACCCATGTTGGGAGTGATAATCAAATCAACATAAAACGTTACAATCTAAATTAAATTATTGGTCAGCCCGATAATTACCGTAAATATCTCACGTTGCTCAGGTGCACAAACGAATAAAACAATGTTGCTCGGGACACACCTTTTGCACACATCGAGCTGCCAATTGTATTAGTACATACGCATTTTTAAATCTATCAATGATTGCCGTACATGGCTATGTAATCTTTAGGACAATTCTAGAAGCGAGTACGTCATTACTGTATGCTGTGACAGTAATTTTAAATATTTGATTATTGAAAGTATAATAATAACAGCGAACATATAGTTCTTTCTTTGTCCAATAAGCTGAGAAAACACCTAACGATTTGCCATTGCAATAATAATAGAGATGTCATAAGGCGTAGGAGCAGAAGTCGGACATTCGGCCCATCAAGTCTGCTTTTCAGACAATGAGATCATGGCTTACCTGATAATCCTCAAAGCCACTTCCCTGACTTTTTCTGCATAACCGTTATATTCATTACTGGTTAAAATCTGTCTATCTCAGCCTTGAATACCCAGCCCTCTGTGGTAAATAATTGCACAGATTAACCACCCTGTGAGAGGATAAAAAATCCTCCTAATCTATCTGCTATGTGGGCGACCAAGCAATCTAAGATTATGCCCTCTGGTCCTAGACTCTCCCAAAACGTGAATCCAACTCTCAGCATCTACCCTGCCAAGCACCAAATAATCTTATATGTTTCAAAAAGGCCACCTCTGATTTTTTGAAAGTCCAATGAGTACAGATCTAACCTACAGAACCTCATAAGAAAATTCCAGCCTAACCTGAGTCAAACTGGTGAAATTTCTCTGGACTGCCCCCACTGTCAGTACATGTTTCTTAGATAAGGGAAGCAAAGCTTTTCACAGAATTTTAGGTGTGATCTAACAAGTGCCTTTTATAGTTTCAGCAAGACTTCCATATTTTTATACCACATTCGATTTGAAATAAAGGCCAACATCCCATTTGCCTCCCTTATTACCTGTTTAACTAGTATGCTAACTTTTTTGTGATTCATGAATGAGGACACCCCCCCCACCCGAATCCCTCTGTTCTGCAGCTCTGCAGTCTTTCTCCATTTTATTAATATTCAGACATTTTTTCATCCTGCCAAGGTGCATAACCTCACATGTTTGCACCTTATATTCCATTTGCCATTTTTTTGCTTAAACACTAAACTGCCTTTAACCCTTTGTGTCACATCATCATGTGTCTTCCAAACTATTTGTGTGTCATTCACGAACTTGGTGATAGTGCATTCACTTTCCTCATCTAAATCATTAATGCATAATGTAAATTACAGCGTCCCCAGCACTGATCCCTCTGGCACTCCACAAGTTACAGGTTGCCATCCTGAAATTGCCCCCTTACACCAACTTTCTGTCTTCAATTATTTAGCCAATACTTTATCCACGCTAATAAAATCCCCCCAACACCATGCGGGTATTAGCACCGCCCTTTCCTCCTTGCCTGCTCTTTCAAAAGTCTTATACTATTAAGTAGCCTTAGGTGCAGCACCCTATCAAATGCCTTGTGCAAACCCAAATATATTGCCACCACTGGTTCCCCATTGTCTACTCTGCTTTTTACTCTCTCAATGAACTGGAATAAATTTGGCAGGTGTGATTTCCACTTCATGAATTCATGCTGACTCAGGTTAATTATATTATGCATTTATAGAAGCTCTGCTATTATGTCATTTATAATAGACTCCGAGCATTTTTTTCAATGATGGATGCAATTATAGCTCAGAAAAGAGACAAGCCTTTCGTCTGGCATTGATCTGGACACACGCAAGAATACCAATAAAACGGGGGAAACTACAATCAATACTGTATGAGAAGAGAGCGCTTTTTGATTGTCAAGTATCTCTGCAGGGCGAATGTACCACTGATGGTGACTGACGGTTAACGGCCAAAATTTGTTTGAAGTTTAAACAAGGCAGCATAACCCTGATTGCTCAAAGCCTTGCCCCTGAACAATGAGTCAAAGAATGTCGTTTGCTTTCTTTATTTCAAACAGACTCAGTGCATGTCCAGCTTATTCCTGTCTACAAATAACAGGAAGTTGCTAACAAGCCAAAAAATACATTCAAATGATCACACAAACGAGTAAGGTGGCAGATCAATTTCAGTGACTGTGCGATGCTAGCTATGAAGGCAGTAGGTCCTATAGACTGGCGGATCACATCAGATCATCCCTGATCAGCCTGTCTTGTGTAGCTCAAGACAAAGTGTCAAACATCAGATGTGGTTCTGCAATTCAACAACATTTTGCAAATAACCTTAAATGTGCCAACGATTACCCTGAAAAAACAAATTGAGATTGCCAGTTAGGCTCGCGATGTGGCGCTGGGCGTGCATTGGAAGCTATGTATATGAATACACAGAACCCTTTCCTTTGCAGACGGGAAGAAGCTGAAAATGCGCTGCCTGTTTCAGCAAAATAAAATTTGTCACAGCCATTCGCTTACTCTGTCGTCAGGGCAATACCTTGGCCAATCAGGGTCAAGCAGTCTCTTCTAAATTCCAGACAATGCCTGACAGTTAACTGTCAGTTACCATCAGTGATACATTCGCCATGACAACACTATTTGCAAACCAATCAGCAATCTCTTCGCATAAAATCGAAATTATTGTGTTCCCCTAGCATTCTGGCAAGTGTCCTGATGAGTGCAAGATGGAAAGCTTGGACAATGTTCTTTTAGTAACAATACTCAACGTCTTCCTTAACGAGGTTAGGTCAATTGTCTCTGGAAATAAGTGGTTAATGATAATCAAATTATCAGAGTCCAATAATATCAGTAACTGCTAATTTGTGTCTAGTTCGTTGCGCCCAGGAAATATTAAATCACTCTTCAATACAATGAAATTACACATAATTTGACGGATTTGCCAATAGACACAACGAATATGAACGTATTGCTTAATAGAGTAAACAGAGTTAACATATAACTGTTGTTCAGTTGAATAATGAAAATTCATATATACTTTTATCTTGAGCCTAAATAATGAATCATTCAGGTCAATAATCACTTGCTATTTCCAATTAAAATGCGTTGAAATAATTACAAAAATCTAACAACTCTAAGTCCCAGCAATTTGTTTTTTTCAAAGAATCACAGAATGACAGAATCTCACAGTACAGCAGTGGCCCTTCAGCCCATCGAGTCTGTACCGAACCGTGAGAAACACCTGACCTATCTAGCTAATCCCATTTACCAGCACTTGGCCCATAGCCTTGAATGTTATGACGTGCCAAGTGCTCATCCAGGTGCTTTTTAAAGGAAGTGAGGCAAGCCTCATCCATCACCCTTCCAGACCATCACCATCCTCTGGGTAAAAAGTTTTTACCTCACAACTCCCCTAAATCTCCCGCCCCTCAACTTGAACTTATTTCCCCTCGTGACTGGCCCTTCACATAAGAGGAGCAGCTGCTCCCTATCCATGTCCCTCATAATCTTGTACACCTCGATTCGGTCGGCCCCCAGTCTTCTCTGCTCCAACGAAAACAACACAAGTCTATCAAACCACTCTTCATAGCTGTCGTATCCCTTCAGAACATGAAGTTATTATGGTCATTGCAGTGAAAGAAGGCATTTGACAGTTTGTATACTGCATTAACAACTACACAAGTTTGGCAGTGCCCAATTATGCTAAGTAATTTAAGGCAGCCGTCGACCCAAGCGGCATAGGCATTGGGGCATTACTGTTACAAGTTGAGACTGGAATTGAAAAAAAAACTGATAGGGTTTTATTTAACAGACGCTGAAAATACAAATCAGAAGATATTCAACGATGGAAAAGAGACATTGGGTATGGTGTTCACATTGCAGCGTTTTGAAATTTATGATGCAAACAATTCATCAGAAACTATTCTTTTCATAGGCCAGAAACCGTTGAATATTTCTCACCAAGCATCGAAACAAAATTGCAAGTCTTTTCAGGTGAAGGCTAGTGTTACGCCCAATTACATTAGGATTGCACATTTTGCTGGTAGAGAAAATCTGCTCAAAGATCCGTTATCATGAGTTTCAAGCTTATAAAGGACAATAGGAAATTTTAAAACATGGACACTATACTGGAATGATTTATGTTGATACCAAGGACTTGCATATACTGTTAGGTTAATACATGCCTGTAGCGTAATACCATAATAAGTATAGTGATGGAGTGAGATGGGTTATTAAAAAAATGAGGCTGCCTTTTATAATTATGAAGTTTCATTTTTCGATAGGGATGGGGATGTTATGAACGGATATTGTGTGTATAAAGTTATTGGAAATTATTTTAAAATTGGAATTGAACCATGATCGGCGTTAAAGTGTGTGCCCTTGTGCCTCCGTTTTGACTAAATTGGATTAAAATTAACCAGTCTGGATGCTTTTATGTATGGTAGTTTGTGATCTTAATTAGATAAACATAAAGTTCGAAGCCAAATAGTACAGCTGCATTTTCTGAATGAACCAGACATAATATTGCCTAAAATCCTGCAAGTAGATAGGAGACACCAAGAAATGTGCTTAAGAACTAATTCCATTGGTTTAATGGAAGGATTATTGTTAGGAGAAGTAACATTGAAAACCTTCCAATGCAATCGAAAATTCACATCCAAATGGAAATCTAAGGAAAAACCGAGATGAGTTGGGTGTGTCATGTGTGTCATAGGCATTTAAGAGCTAACTTTGCTGTAAGCCTAGGCCTGTGCTTGGGAAGGAAACAAATTGAATGGAATCTCATTTTGAATTTGCAATGTCAAATCTGCTTTGGTTGGTGTTTTTTTAATGCCTACTGAATATTGTTGCCTTGGTGAAGATTTACCTCGAAGTGATATATTTGGGTTTTATTTAAAAGTTGTTATAGTAAAAAATTTCTAGACATGTGCACATGTTATACTTGTTGTTAAATTAGTACTTCTTTAATTTAGATTGATACCTAAAAAGTCCGGAGACTTCTGGTGTTATTTCTGAATTCAGAGCTGCATCGCAAGTTAAGAATTGAAAATATAGGTTATGATCGTTGATCAAGTTTCCCACTGGAATTTTGGAATTTAAACAACTCAGCCTTTACCAGCTGATGTGTATTAGCACTGTCTAACACTCGCTCCGCATCTCTCATTCTGTTACTCACTCTCACTCTCTACTGTACTCTTTACTCACCACCGCCCCCCCACCCCCCGGCCCTTTCTGTGTCTCTTCCCTTCTCCCTAAAACTCACTCTGCCTTTCTCTCTGTCGGTCTCTCTCTCTTTCTCTCTCTCTGTCCTCTCTCTCTCTTTCTCTCTCTCTCGTGTTCTTTCTCTGTCTCGCACTCTGTCTCTGTCTGTGGTTCTCTCTCTCCCTCTCTCTATCTGCTTCATTTTCAATATCTCTCTCTCTTTCTTCTAGGTCTTTCCAATTCTCCTTTAAACCCCAATGGTGATCCCACTTCCTTAAAAGTTTTTTCTTACCTTACCTCTTTTCATGACATCATTTAGTCTGAACGCCGCCCCCCACCACCCCCCCCCCTCATCCCCCCCCACCCCATCCTCCTTTCCCTGCGGGGATTGTCTTCCCTGTTTCCAGCAGAATAATTCCTGTCCCTGTGGTGAACGATAGCGTTTGTTGACAGGTAGGCCACAAAGAGGGTAGGTATTTTTAAAGGTATGAGCCTTTATTCAACCAGAGACAAGTAGCCATGATGGACAGGCAGCCCAGACAAATGAAGTGTTGGAGATTAAAACAGGTAAATCTGGAAAAGATCAGCAGGCCTGACAGCGTATATGGAGAAAGTAACATAATTACCTTTTCGAGTCCGTATGACTCTCCTTCGGAGCTAAAGAGAAGTAGAAATGTCATGGAATTTATACTGTTTAAGGGCATGGAGCAGGTGAAGCTGGATTGAAGGTTAACAATATGTCGAGGCAAAGATGTCATGGACAAAAGACAAATGGGGTGTTAAAGGTAATGGTAAGGGCTAAATAAGATGCCCATAAAGGCATAAAGCAGAATGTGTGATTAACATAACAAGGGTAAGCTCTCTGTGAAAGAACAACATAGAGCGACTGACAGGTGGCAGTTATGTTGCTGGGGGGCAGAGCAGGCGGAGTTTGGGGCGAAAGGATGGCAAAAGGGACATGTAAAGGGAAGAAAAGGGGTGAAAACAATGAATGCATGATTGAAAATAAAAATGAAAATAAATGGAGAAAATATAAAAACTCATGCTAAAAAATGGGATTAAAAACGGGGAGTGAATGTACAGGAGCCATTTCATGCTCTTAAGCTGTTGAACTCAATTTTAAAGCAGGAAGGCTGTAAGGTGCCCATTTGGAAGATGAGGTGATCTTCCTCCAGTTGCACTGGCCTTCAAACTAGCACTTTAGCAGGACAACAACGGACATGTGGGCATGAGAACCGCGATGTTAGAAAGTGTTTTTCCTTTTCCCTGTCCAATCAGTAAGGAAAGCCATGATGAACAGGCACCCCTGCCAATGGGATTGTTTTTTTGTCCAGTCAGGGAGCCGGTTCAATGATTGATTGACAGCTATGCCAATAGGAGAGCATGTATTCAGCATGGAGGTGGGTTGCTCTGCCCAATATGTGAGAGGTACCCATGCTGACGGAGGAGCCCGGCCAATGGCAGGGACGGGGCTGGGTGGAGTGTGGGCTGCGGGTGGTCGGCGGAGGGGGGAATGTGACGCAGAAATGTTCGGAGGTGTTTTTATTTCGTCCAAAAAGTGAGGCTTATCCATGATGGACACGCATCCTGGCCAATGGGAAAGTGGAGATGCCAATCAATCACGCATGTCCATGGTACACAGGCAGCCCGGACAGTGGAAGCTTTTGGTGAATGAGTTATTTTCATCATTGAAAGAATTGAAGAATTAGAGTAAAGGGATATTTCAGCACATTCTTCAACTGCTGTCTGAATGGAGTCTGTGTCACGGCGTAAATCACAGTGTTGGTGCAGCAGCTCAGGAGCTGCAGCATCATGCCCAATTCCTGAACAAAACTATCTAACCAGACCGACATAAACAACAAATCACTCATTCGCCTCCATAAAGAATAAACCATTATCATTGACCATAACAGGATGAAATTGGCCGAGATTACAAACAGTAAAATGATGGATTTCCTTCGACTCTCCATCTCTGGATCTCTGGGACTCACCACATTACTGTGAGTCCGGAGTCTCCTGCGGGCTCTGCTGCTCACTAAAATGTGTCTGATGGTGAGAACATTGAGCAGCAGAATCAGGACAAATGGGACACAGGGGGTTAGAATGTGGTGGAGGAACTCGATTATTGTCCAGAACAGAGAAAAACGAACGTCGGCTGTGACCCAACAAAACCAGGGGAGGTTCGTCAGCCAATACTGACCTCTTAACATAAAATACCAGAAAACATTCTTTAAACAGCTCAGCACCATCACTGTTCCCAGAACCACAGCCGCCGTTTGCTTGCTGCAGAATTTGCTTTTCAGCTTCGGGCAACAAATGGCCACAAATCGATCAAAGCTGAATGTGACGGTGAACCAGACAGAGCAGTCAGTGGCTGCATAAAGCAGTACAGCATGTATATTGCACACACGGATGAAGTGCAGGAATTCAAACGTTTCCCTAAAAACTATCGGAATCTGTCTCCATATCACGTCTAATATAACGACCAGTAGATCCGCCACTGCCATGGCCACCAGGTAATAAGTGACACATTTGGCCAGGCCGCAGTTTTTACACTTCAGGATCACAATTGCGATTAAGTTCACTGTAAGGAATGGGGAAAAACAACAATGAAATTATAAATCAGGCTGGGGAAGGAGTTGACAGCTTCATTGAAGAGTTATTGATGCTTTCAAACATGTGAACCTATCCTCTGTTGTACTGACTCAAATGGATTTGAAAGAACCCATGAAAATTTATTTGATACACTGGAAGCAAGCGGAGATAAAAGAACACAATAAAACCCGAAGAAAAGAGGGAGCTGAGGCATCAGCGACGGGGAAGTCAGAAGTACGTTGGGGACCCAAAGGTGAATTGGGAGCGAGGGGATAACCAGAGGACCCAGGGGTGATGGGAGAAGCCATAAGGGGGAGCCAAGGGTAACTGGGAGGAGACAGAGATGATGGATGTATTAAGGACAGGAGAGGAGTCTGGATAATTGCCCGTTTTTCCCACTTCACTGCAGACTGCAACAAGGAGTATTTATGACAAGGCGTGTTTAACCAATACAATGCTGTAATTTTTAGGAACAGTCACACACACATGCAAAGGGACATACAGTCACACATATCCACAGGCACAGACACGCACACGCACACACACACACACACACACATGCACAGAAAGACAGGTGTAAATACACACAGGCATACAAAGACATGCACACACTCATACAAAAAGAAACACATAAATACACCAACACAAACACACAGACAAAAAACACGAACATAGGAAACCTCGAGCACAAACACAAAATAAATACACACAGTGACATACAAACTGAGGGAAAATCACGGACACACAGACAGACAAACATAGAGACATATACACAGAAAAACACAGGCACACACAGAAAAAGAAACATACACCTAAACACGAAGATAAATACACACATACACATACACACACAAACCCTAGCATACACACATGCAAAAACACAAACACACACACAAAAACATGGATAGAAAAACAGACACGGAGACAACATACACACACACACGCACGCGCACACACACACCCTCAAGCATTAGACACAGGTGCACAGACTCATACACACAAATACACTCTCTCACACGGACACAATAGAACACACCCACTCACTCACATGTATACACAGACACAATCCCTTGCAGTCTCACACAAACTCACGCAGTTTTATGCTTATACACACACACACACACACACACACGCACACACAATCAAACAAAATCACACTCACTCTCATATCACTTGGAACATCACCACATGGAAGTTCCCCTCCAATGCACTCACCATTCTGTTTAAAACTATATCACCGTTCCTTCACTGTCGCTGCGTCAAAATCATGGAACTACCTTTCTAATGGTGCAGTGTGGCGTACCTACACCAAATGGAATGCAGAGCTTCAAGAATGTGGTTCGCCCACACCATCTCAAAGGCAACTAGGAATGAGAAAATAATGTTGGCCCAGCCAGCGAAGTGCATATACTGTGAATAAAAATACACAGAAACAGACACATGCATCCATTCACCCATATACACAAACGCAAACATATACATACACACAAACACGCACACATACAGACACACTTACAGGCACACACACAGAGACACGTACTCAAACATGACACGTGCGCACACACATACAGAAATATACACAAACACACCCGTACACAATCACACGAACACACTCAGACACCCATTCGCACTGAATAAATCTCACACACTCAGTCATCCACACAGAGACACACTAACGTACAAACACTCACACACTCATAAACAGGCAAACATAGAAACACTCACAAATAAAATGACATACATACACACACAGGCACACACACACACACAATTCCTCACAATATTAGTCTGCACTGAAGTGCTGCTTTGGGATGCAGTAGGTCACTTAAGTTGGAGTTTGTTGACCGAGGGAATTTAAGTGTTAATTTCTGTCTAAAGTCTAACCTTTCTTTAATTTAAAAACTGCTGTGCGGGTTGGAAGAAGGTGAGTTTTATGAGAGCTTTAAAACAAGACTTATACGGCCTCTGCTTGCAGCTACAACTAAATAACTAGATAACTGATTTAAACAGGTTTTCAGAGACTAGATTCGGAGAGTATGTAAATAGGCCACCTTAAAATGCTTACATTGTCTGCATTGGAGAGCAGCTTTGGGCTGCAGTTGAGTGTTCAATTTGGAGTTTGGTGATTGAGGGAGGTTGCTGAGGAGCGAACGAGGTAACTCTTGAGCACTGTGGGCACGGTCAGG
Organism: Carcharodon carcharias; assembly: GCF_017639515.1. Lineage (NCBI taxonomy): Eukaryota > Metazoa > Chordata > Chondrichthyes > Lamniformes > Lamnidae > Carcharodon > Carcharodon carcharias. The sequence goes on along the minus strand of NW_024470592.1, from coordinate 232,530 downwards.
TAAGTATTTACTACTTTTACCGCTTTTGGTATTTAAGATCTTATTTTGTGGCCCATCGTTTGTAAGGGCTATATTCTGTAACAATGTGGATGAGGGAAGAAGGACCTGAGAGTAATTGATATTACTTGATATTAAGTATCTTCCAAAAGGTTCAAATAAATTTTAAGGGGTAAATCATGGTAGGAGAGCTCAAAGCGGTGGTTGCTTCTCCTGCTCTATGTGGCAAACCGGGAAGATTTACAGTCCCCGGGGCCAGAAAGTGCGCAGGAAGAGTCTCCAGCTGCAGCACCTGGAAGCCCGGGTTTTGGAACTGGATCGGTGGCTGGAGACACTGTGGGGCATCCACCAGCAGAGAGTTGGTCACACGGCAGGCTAAGAGTCCAGAGGCACGAAGGGGTTGGGTGACCATCAGGCAGACCAAGAGGACCAGGTAGGCTGTGCAGGGATCTACTGTTGCTATTCCCCTGCAAAACAGTTCTGCCACTTTGGAGACAGTTGAGGGGAATGGCCTCTCAGGGGAAAGATGCAACAGCCAAATTCGTTGCACCATGGTTAGCTCTGCTGCACAGGGGACGGGTACAAAGTGTGGGAATGCAGAAGTTTTAGCGGATTCAATTGTAAGGGGAAAATATAAGCGTTTCTGTGGCCGCAAATGAGACACCAAGATCGTATGTTGCTTCCCTGGTGCTAGGGTCAAGGATGCCTCAGAGCGGTACAGGACGCCCCGAAGGGTCAGGGTGAGCAGCCAGTGGTCATAGTACACATTGGTACAAACGACAGCGGGCAAAAAAAAGGATTAGGTCCTAAAAGTAGAATATAGGGAGTTAGGAAGCAAGTTGAAAAGCAGGACATCAAAGGCATTGATCTCGTGATTACTACCAGTGCCATGTGCTCTTCAGAGTAGAAATAGCAGGATATATCAGATCAATACGCAGCTTAAGAGATGGTGTGAGGGGGATGGCGTCAGATTCCTGGGACCTTGGGACTGTTTCTTGGGGAGGTGGGACCAGTTAAAACTGGACGGTTTTATCTGGACAGGTAAAAGAGTCATTGGGGAAGTTTTAAATTAAAATGACATGGGGATGGAAAGGAGTCAGAGGAGGGGGAAGCAAGGATAAGAAAAAAAGACAGAAAGGGAATAAGATAAGTGATAGGCAGAGACATCAGGGCAAGTAAACAACTGGACCTAAAGAAAAATAATGGAAACGGGACAAGTAATGATAAAAAGACAACCCTGAAGTATTTGTGCATTAACGCGAGGACCATTCCAAATAAGGCTGACAAAATACCCACGCAAATAAATGTATGATGTAGCCACGATTCCAGAGACATGGTTGCAGGGTGACCAGGGATGAGGATTGAACATCAGAGATATTCAGTGTTTAGGATGGACAGAGAAAAAGGAAAAGACGGTGCAATTGCATTGCAGATTAGAGGAAATTGACACAATAGTGAGGAAAGATATTAGCTCCGACGATATGGAGTCTTTATGGGTAGAGCTCAGAAACACCGAGGAGAAAAAAACGTTGCGGGGGATCGACCATAATAATATAGAATACTTCATCAAGATGGAGAGTTACCTAATTGATTCTGAGGCTTGGGCCCTGAATATTAATAATGGAATTTATGAGGTTCTTGTTGGCTATGATCGATTGGGAAACGTTACTTAAAGGGACGGCGGTGGATTGGCAATACCAAACATTCAAAGAGCATGTGGGTGAACTGCAAAAAATGTTTATTCCTGTCTGGTGCAGTGGTAAAACAGGAAAGGTTGTAGAAGGAGAACCAATTTATTCAATAAAGGGCAAAATAGATAACGATAGTAAGCTTGCATGGAATGTAACAATTGACTGTAACACTTTCTATAAGTATGTGAAGAGAAAAAGCTTGGTGAAGACAAATGTAGGTCTCTTTCAGTCAGAAACAGGGGAATGTATAATGTGGACCAAACAAAATGGCTGACCAACTAAATACATACTTTGTTTCTGCCTTCACAAAGGAGGACACAAACAACGTTCCAGAAATGTTGGAGAACACAGGCTTTAGTGAGTGGATGGAACTGATATGAATCAATATTAGTAGGGAAAAGTTGTTGGGGAGCATGATGGGATTGGAAGACAATAAACCCCTAGGGAATGATAATCTTCAGCCCAGCGAATTTAAGGAAATTGCCCTAGAAATAATGGATACTTTGGCGGTCGTCTTCCGAGATTCTATAGACTCTGGAACAGTTCCTACAAATTGCACGGTAGTTACTGTAACTCCATGAGTGAAAAATTGAATTAGAGAGAAAACAGGGTATTAAAGGCCACTCTGTATGATGTCCATAGTGGGAAAAATTCTAGAGTCCATTCATAAAGATTTAATAGCTGAGCACGCGGAAGAAAATTGGCAGAATCGGACAGAGTCGGCATCCGTTATGAAAGGGAAATCATGCTTCACAAATCTACTGGAATTTTTCGAGGATGTAACTATTGGAGTTGAGGGGGAGCCAGTGGATGTGATTTATTTGGACTTTCAGAAGGTTTTCGACAAAGTCCCACATAAGAGATTAGCGTGTAAAATTAAAGCGCATGGGATTTTGGGTAGTGTATTGAGATCGATCGGAAACTGGTTGACAGGAAAAAAGAAGAGGAATAAAAGGTTCTTATTCTGGATGGCAGGCAGTGGCTAGTCGGGGACCATAGGTGTCGGTGCAGGGACCTGAGCTAATCGCAATATATGTTGATTAGTTGGATGAGGGAACAAAATGTATTATCTCCAAATTTACAGATTACACAAAGCTCACTGTTGGGGGGAGGGGGTGAATTTGAGGAGGATGCAGAGATGCTTCAGTGTGATTTTGACAAGCTGAGTGAGTGGACAAATGTATGGTAGATGCAGTATAATGTGGATAAATGTGAGATTATCAACTTTGGTAGCAAAATCAGGAAGGCAAATTATTATCTGAATGGCTATAAATTGAGAGAGGGGAAAATGCAATGAGACCTGGGTGTCCTCGTACACCAGGCAGGGAAGGTAAGCATCCAGGTGCAGCAGGCGGTAAATAACGTATGTTGGCCTTCATAGCGAGAGGATTGGAGTACAGGAGCCGGGAAGTCTTGCTGCAATTATACAGGGCTTTGTTGATTTCACCTGGAATATTGGTATGCAGTTTTGGCCTCTTTATCTGAGGAACGATGTTCTTGCAATAGAGGGAGTGCAGCGAAGGTTTACCAGACAGGCTCCTGGGATGGCAAGGCTGATATATGAGGAGAAATTGAGTCATTTATGATTAAATTCGCTGCGGCTCAGAAGAATGAGAGCGGATCGCAATGAAAACTATAAAATTCGAAAATGATTGGAAAGGGTAGCTGCGGAAGGAGGTTGCTGATGGTGAGGGATTCCAGGACCAGTTGTCACAGCCTGAAGACCATTTTGGACTGAGATAAGGAGAAATTGCTTCACCAGAGAGCGGTGAACCTGCGGAATTCGGAACCAGAGAAAGTAGTTGAGGCCAAATTTTAGATATAGCTCTTAGTGCGAAAGGCATTGAAGGGTATGGGGAGGAAGCGGGAAAAGGCTATTGAGTTGAATGATCTGCCATGTTCAGAATTAATGGTGGAGTAGGCATGGTGGGCCGAATCGCCTACTCCTGCTCCTATTTTCTACGTTTCTACGTTTGACACATTCTCTCTCTCTCTCTCTCTCTCTCTCTCACACACACACACACACACACAGACAAGATAGGTATCATTCAGAAGGCCAATTAGGGATGGTAATTAAAAGCTGACCTAACCGGTGAAGCCATCAAACCGGAGAAATGAATTTCAAAAATGGTCACAAGTGCACACACACAAAATCCCACACCCACACTCTGACGCACACACACAATGACACACACACACACACACAAACATACACACAGATGGACAGACATGAACACCCACACAGACTCACACAAACAGAAGCACTACACATGCAAACGCTCAGACAAACACACACAGAGTCAAACACACACCCTCAAATGCAAGCAAGCACACATGAAGGCACACATGTGCACAAATATGCACAGATACAAATACTCACGCACAAAAAAACACACGCACACACACATGACAGGCATTATTCAACAATTAAGGATGGGATTTAAAAGCTAAAATGCCATAGAAATCTAAAAATCGTAAAAATGAAATTGAAAAATACCCACAAACACACACACATCCACACAGTCAAACACAAACACTCAAAGGCAAATACACACACGGGAAGGCCCATATGTGCTCAAACATACGCACATTCAAATACTCACATACAAACATGCTCACTCATATGCACACACAGAAAAGCACAAACTCTCAGAAACTGCTGCACTGCTGCACAGGCTCAAATCGCTGACTCCCAAGTTGGCGCCAAGCAGTTTAAAAGTGAGAGCTTCCACTTTTCATCCATGAGTCAGCCAGGGGCCCTCACGCAGCCCTGGAGCGGAGGATCAGGCAGTTCACATCATGGGGCTATCCAACCAGGTGACCCCGGGATTATACGGCCCATCCGAACCTCCTCTTCCTGTAACCAATGCAGCTCTAGATACACAAGCCGTGGAGCATGGCACTGTCACAGAGCAGGACCCGAAAGCTGGCCGGGGCCTTACATGCCTCAGCCGTCCATTCCACTGAGTAGTGAGTTGCCTTGAGGCAGATCGGGGAGCTTCATTAAAAGGCATGGCGGTGGATAGACAATAGTTTGTATTTATGGAATGAGTGTGTGCATTGCAAAAGCTATGCATTACTTTCTTGCGCAAAAACAATACAGGAATAGTCCCCCTACCATGTCAAAAAATAAATAAATATGGCATTAGATCCAAAGTGGACTCATATGAAGTTGGTAGAAAAGTAGCAAGCCTAAGGATTGGGAATTGTTTAGAATGAAGCAAAGGAATTGATTAAGAGGGGAAAAATAGGTCATGAGATTAAATTTGCAAGGAACATAAAAAGGATCACAAAACCTTGAAAAGTACGTAAAAAGAATAAAAGTTTCTTGAAGGCAAATGCATGCGACTTCCAATCTAAAGCAGTAGAATGTTTTATAGAGAACAACAAAATGACAGAACAATTACATGTCTATTTTAGTTCTGTCTTCACGGAAGAAGGCACAGATAAGTTCCCAGGATACTGGGGAACACAGAATCCAGTGAGGAGGAAGACATGACCGAAAATAGTATTACTAAAAAAATTGTGTCGGAGAAATCAATGGGACTGAAAGCTGATAAATTCCGAGGGCCCGATAATCGACATCAAATTGTACTAAATGATTAAGACATAGAAATAATGAATGGGTTGGTTGACATCTTCCAAAATTTTGTTGATTCTGGAACAGCCCCGGCTGCTTGGAGCGTGGCAAATTTAACCCTGCTATTTCAAAAAATAGGGAGAGGTTGTATAGCTCATTGCAGACTCGTTAGCCGAACATCAGTGGGAGGAAAATTTTGATGGGCCAAGCGCAATTAGTAGATTTTGTCCTAGTTGATGATTCTATGTTCTCTCCTGCCCTGCCCTCCCCAATTTTCCACCCCTTCAAAAGGTTTTTGATAAATTGCCACATCACAGAGTTGATCCAAAATTGAAACACATGGCATTAAAGCAGGATGGCATCCTGGCTTGGAAATTGTCTTCGTGACATAAAGCAGAGAGCAGTGGAGAATGGATGCCTTTCATATTACAATGAAGTGTCCAGGGGATTTCCAGGGCCAATGTTGGTCCCGCTACATTGGTAACGTATGTTAATGCCGTGGGTTTGTGCACACAGAGGGAATTATAAAAGTTTCAAAAGAAGGAAAATCAGCAATGTTAAAACACATCGTGAAAGGCAGTTAGAGACCGCAGGAGTGCATGATGTCCCTCGTCAAATGGACAGAAACCTGAAAGATGCAGTTTAACACAGAAAGTGTGAAGTGATAGAGTTTGGTAGGAAAGAGGATGAAAAACAATATGACCTAAAGAGGCCCTTTTTAACTCAGCCGCAGGGACAGAGAGACCTGGGTGTGGGGTGGGGTTCTATTTTTGGGGCTCGAAAAACACAGCCCTGGCCAATTCCCAACATCATAAACCTCCATCCGCCTCCTCATCCAATTCCTGACACGTTTCCATCTTGGAGAGACTTCGAGGGATATGGGTGTGATTTCAGACTCCCTTTTGTGTGTGAGCTCAGGTTGGTTTCCGGAGATCTCTGATGCCATTGTGCTTTAATTTATTTAATGGCATGGGGGTATTGCTATAAAATCCATTGTTTGTTGCCCGTCAATTCTCCCCCTTCAACTGCGTCGTTTGCTTGGCCATTTCAGTCGCAGTTTGGAGTCAAAAATATTGCTTTGGTCTGGGCCTATGTGTAGGCCTGACCATGTAAGGACTGCAGCTTTACTTCCCTCAAGGTAATTCGTTAACCAGTAGGGTGTTTAGATAAATGCAGAGACCCAGGTTAAAGCTTTGGGGACTGGCGTTGATGTCGCCATGGAAGATAGTGGAATTTTAATTCAATAAGAATCTGGAATCAGAAGACTAATGATGACTATGAAAAATTGTCGGTAGTTATAAAAACCCATCTGGTTCACTAATATCGTTAAGGGAATGGAATCTGCTGTCCTTACACAGTCTGGTCTACATGTAACTCCAGCACCACAGAAGTAGAACCATAGAACCATAGAAAAATTACAGCACAGAAGGAGGCCATTCGGCCCATCTTGTTCATGCCAACTCGAGGACACCCAGGTGCCCTTTTTAATCCCACCTTCCTGCACCCGGCCCATAACCCTGCAGCTTACATTACGTAAGGGGCAGGTCCATATCCTTTTTAAAAAAAAAGTTTAGAGTTTCCGCCTCGACCAACAACTTGGGCAGCGAATTCCAGACACCCATTACCCTCTGAGTAAAAACGTTCTTCTTCATGTCGCCCCTGCACCTTCTGCCACTTATCTTGTATCTATGTCCCCTGCTTCTAGAATTCTCCAACAAGGGAAACAGTTTTATCCTGTCAACTCTTTCTATTCCCCTCATAATTGTGTACACCTCAATAAAGTCATCTCTCAGACTTCTTTGTTCTAAGGAAAATAATCCCAACCGATCCAACCTTTCCTCATAGCTACACTTTTCTAACCCTGGCAATATTCTTGTAAACCTCCTCCGCAATCTCTCCAGAGCTAATACATCTTTCCTGTAATGTGGTGACCAGAAATGCACACAATACACAACTTGTGTCCTCACCAGTGTTTTATCCAATTCCAACATTATATCGTTCATTTTATATTCTATACCTCTGCCAATGAAGGAAAGCATTCCATATGCCTTCTTTACAACCCAGTCTACTTGAACTGCTGCTTACAGGGACCTGTGTACTCATACACCAAGATCAGTCACTTCATCTACCCCTCTTTGTATATCCCCATTTATTGTGTAATCTCTGTAACTGTTTGCCCTCTCTAAATATATGACCTCACAATTCTCTATGCTTAAGTACATCAGCCACACGTTACCGCCCACTCCATCCCCGACCTATATCGTTTTTGAGATTTTGGCTATCCTTGACACCACCCATTACTCCGCCAATCTTTGTGTAAACCGCAAATTTCCCAATCGTGCCTCCCACATTCCCGTCCAAATCATTAATATATCACACAAACAGCAAGGGTCCAAACACCGAGCCCTGTAGGAACACCACTTGATACAACTTTGCCTTCACTGGGGCATCCATCGACCATTACTCTTTGTTTCCTGTTACAAAAGCCAACCTTTTATCCAGTTTGTCACATTACCCTGAATCCCATGGGCTTTTATTTTCCTGTTCAATCTGCTATGTGGGATCTTGTCAAATGCCTTGCTAAAATCCATGTACACAACATCCATGTACAGAACATCCACTGCACGACCTTCATCAACCCTTCTTGTCACTTCCTCAAAGAATTCACTCAGATTTGTGAGGCAAGACCTCCCTTTAACAAATCTACGCTGACCATCCCTGAATAGTCCATGCCCTTCCAAATGACAAATAATCCTCAGGATTGATTCCACTAATTTGCTCATCACTGATGTAAGACTGACGGCCCATAATTGTTTGGAATTTCATTTGATACCTTTTCAAACAATGGAACTACGTTTGCAATTCTCCACTCCTCTGATACCTCCCCTGTATAATTTGCAGATTGGAAAATCATCCTCATAGCATCTGTTATCTCCTCCCTGACTTCCTTCAGCAGCCTTGGAACAATCCATCTGGCCCTGCTGGCTTATCATATTTCAAGGATTTCAACCCTTCTAGTACTTCCTCATCTTTATGACTATCCAGTCCAATATCTCGCAGTTTTCCTCCTGGACTACTTTATCTAAATCCTCCCTTACCTTTGTAAACACGGAGACAAAATATTGATTCAAAATGCTGCCCACAGCCACTGCATCTACGCACAAGTTTACATCTTAATTTCGGAAAGATCCCAATACCTCCTTAAATAACATTTATCTTTAACTTATTAGTATGTTATCTTTAACTTTACTTGCTAATCTTTTTTCATGTCTTCCCTTTGATTTTCTTATTTCCTTTTTTACTTCATCCCTGTAATTCCTATATTCGTCTAGGCTATCTGCAGTGCTTAGTTCTTTGTGCCAATCCTAGGCTTTCTTTTTCTGTTTGATCTTCCCTTGTAATCCTCTGGACAATCAGGGGGCTCCTGATTTGACAGAACCACTCTTATTTTTGTAGGGGACATGTCTTTTTGTACAATTAGGATCGTGCTTTTTAATGCTTCCCACTGGTTTCCCATTGTTTTATCCTCCAGCCATGCTGTCCAGTCCACCTCAGCCAAGTCCCTTCTCATTTCTGCAAAATTTGCCTTCCACGAGTTCAAGACTTTTACTCCTGCCTTATCTCTGGTTGAATCTTTAATTCCCTCTGAACGAAGAAAATTAGGGATGGGCAGTAAATGCTGGCCTACCCATCGACGCCCACATCCCATTAAAGTATAAAATAGCATACTGAGACTAGTTTCCAATTTCAGTTTCTATTAATTTAATTTAAATTCCACCGGCTGTTGTAGTGGGATTTCAGCTCAAGTCCCCAGGGCATGAGCCTGGTCTTCTGGGTTCTGCCTACCTGGGTTGAGGTTTCTGATCTTTGCAATACAGGTAATTACTGTTCATCTCGCTGATTACTGAAACATTGTTGTTCTGTGTCAGCTGCCCCCTTAAATACCATTTGCCTTGGTTTACTCACTAGCCATGGCTGTGTCCCCTATTCAGCTCCAATGCAGTCAATCTACTCTAACCTCTGTACCCTGATGCAACACTCTTTTCCTGCTCACCCATAAAAGACACCGCCTGTTTTTTGAATATTTATTGACAAAAGAGTGGATTGAAACTTATAAGCAGAACTACAAATTATCACTTGAATAACTCTTGAAATCGCTAATTAATCTTGCTCCCAGTTACATTCCATTTAAGGGAATGGGAAAAATAGTTCATTTTAACTCTTAAGTCTGTCCAACAAGTTAACCTAATATCCCAGACAGTGGAATTCAAAATGTCGCTTTCCAGCTTCCATTTCTGTGGACTGCAGGTCTATGTACAAATGCTGGATGCTTCTCACACTTCTGTTCGGCCCTACAATGTATTTTTCCTGACGCAGAGCTTCATTCTCCTTTCGCCATCGACCTCCCATTCTAATTTGTAAACTCCATTGTGTCCATGTGTTTTTGTAACTTTACTTTCTCCTAATGCTCCTAATGAATATATTTTCAAGTTTAACTATGTGTTGTCAATAACCCTTGAGACAAATAAACAGACACCTTTGCTATCTTGTCTGGCTATTTGTATACAGAGAGAGATCCCTTTGGAAACTAAATTCCAACAGCAACTATATATCACTTCAAATTTACTTTACCCCTTAAGTGCTATGCCCCCAAACACGTTTACTCCTTAGCATGTTAAAGGCACGTCTACACCATACATCTGTTTATAACTTCAAATTGCATGTCTGCTTGACTACAAAATGTAATTAATTCAAACACAGAGACAGAAAATGCAGCAAATCTGTAAACCTAATTTTCGATTTAAAAAATTGAAAATTATTAAGAAAATAATTTCATGAGTTATCTGATTGGTGATGTGGGACATGAATTGCCATCATGTAATTTCTGACGCAATACTGAGGCCCCCGGCCTGTGTCACATCAAACATTTTCTCATACGGCACACAATGAAGGACCTCGCTTGTCACCTTCAATACATCCCACGAGATTCATGATAGGAACAGCATTACTCCTTGTCGCTTGCCATTTCAACACTCCACCCTGCTCTCTTGCCCACATGTCTGTCCTTGGCTTGCTGCATTGTTCCAATGAAGCCCAACGCAAACTGGAGGAACAACACCTCATCTTTCGACTAGGCACTTTACAGCCTTCTGGACTGAATATCGAATTTAACAACTTTAGGTCTTGATGTCCTTCCTCCACTCCCTCCCCCTTTCTGTTTCTTCCCCCTTCCTTTTGTTTTGTTTCCAATAAATTATATAGATTTTTCTTTTTCGCTCCTATTTCCATTATTTTTAAATATTTTTAAATCTTTTATGCTCCCCCCACCCCCAGTAGAGCTAAAGCTTGAGTGCCCTACCATTCATTCTTAATTAACACAATCGTTTAGATAATGTCACCAACTTCGACACCTCTGTGTTCTTTTGTTCTGCCGTCTGTGACATCTTTTGATGATCTGCTTCTATCACTGCTTTTGCCTACAACCAAACCACCCCCCTCCACTTCTCTCCCCCCACCCAACCGCCGCCACCCCCCCGTCCCCCTGTCCCCCCACCACCACCATCGTAAACCAGCTTATATTTCAGCCCTCCCTGGGATTCATGTAGTTCTGTCGAAGGGTCATGAGGACTCGAAACGTCAACTCTTTTCTTCTCCGCCGATGCTGCCAGACCTGCTGAGTTTTTCCAGGTAATTCCGTTTTTGTTATTAATACCATACACTTTGACCCTTTACACACTATACCCTTATACCTGGATGGCAGACCAATGAAGATGCCAGTAGTTCCGGGGAGAAGCAGCAACCTGCTTCACGGAGCACGGCCCGGACATCCTCCTGACAGGGGTAGACTGACACAGGCACGTAGTGTTCCCTGAAGTTCCCTCCGGGTTTGAGAGTGAGTGGTGGTGGGGGGTGGGGGGGCGGGGGCGGAGTGAAGGAACCAGGATTTGGAATGGAAACTCGGGCCGGATTGGTAATGTGTAACAAGTTATGATTTACTTTAGCCAGGAAGACAGTGATTGGCATAAACCAAAAGCCGAGAGAGATGTGGATGAAAGTCACTTAGAAAGAGCATAATCGGCATGACCTCAACTCATTGTTTCCTGGTGTGTCTCTCACAAATCCCAGAGCTCCAGACCCACAGCACATTCCCCCATTCCTCCCCTCCACGAGGAGGAGGTAGGCTTGCCCGAGCAGTCACCATCACCGCCATTGTATTTAACAGGCAACAGCCCAGAGATTCATGTGGTGCTGGGTGCAACTGCAAATTCAGAGATTTCTGATCATTGTTCCCACCGGAGCAGGTAGGGCCGAAACTGGGGCGCCCCTCGGGACAGTGAGAGAAAGCCTCCGGAGTCTCAGTTTGGGATTCATTATTTGTAAACAGAGCAGCAGATATGATGCCATCGGACACAGTTGCCTGAAGCATTGAGGCCTCATCTGTTCTGAATTGTGGAGCTCATGGTGATCATGACTTAGATCTTGACTCTGGTATGGGGAGCCCATGGCGAGAAACCATGAGAGATTGGCCAATCTCGTGGTGAGTCAATGCAGCAGGTGTGAGATATCCTGTACTGTGGCACCAGCTCCAGTGCAGTAGTCGGGGTTGAGCTCAGGGCCCTGAACAGGACTACCTCATTGGTGGAAGATCAGTACTTCGTGGGAATCCAAGCAGTGCACTATCTGCCCACCCAATACAAACAAGGGGACACCATCCCCAAGCCTGTGCGATCAGAATAAGTGTCTGAGAGGCAGATGAGATTTGAGGGAATCTCAGTCCCTTCTGATTCCTTTATCCCTCAGATAGAAGCAACATCTGACACCCGGGTCCAAGCTGTTCCTGTAGTGATGCAGGTAGTGCAATCACAGGGAGAGTCCCAACGGTTTTTTGAACGATGAGGCTAACCACCATGATTCTCACAATCATATAGCCACAGAGGTGAGCAGCCTGTTTGCACCTCCTCCGAGGGAAAAAGTTGAAAACAACATTAGGAATATCCATTAGTGCTGGAAACTGCGGTATTTAGAGAACTACTTTGGTTACAGTGGTTTTTAGATAAATTATGGATTTTCAGAAAGACTAGTAACATCTATCTGGTGAAGCCTTGGGGATATTGTCACTGAACAAGTAATCAAGGCGTCCATTTCGATGCTCTTGGCCATGGGTTCAAATTCCTCCATGGCAACTGGTGGAATTTAAACACTATTATTAAATGTGCAATATAAGTATGGTTTCAGTAATGGTGGCCGTGAAACCATCTTCGATCTTCTTATTAAAAAACAATCTGTTTCCCCAATGTCATTTAGGGAAGGAAATTTGCCATCCTGCCCCGGACCGCCTCTAGGACTCCAGCAATGTGGTAGACTCTTAACTGCCTTCTGAAATGGCTCATCAAGGGAAATCATTAAAGGATGATTACAGATTGTCAACGAATACTAGCCTTGCAAGTGACACACTTATATCCTATGAATAATAAAAAAAATACTTTACATGAATAATTCAAAATATTCAAACAAGGTGTTGAAGACAAGATGTGTTCAGAGGTTACCATTTTCTCTCCAACAGCTTGTGTGTCGTATCCAGAAAAATTCCCTCATGTGTGACATGATGGATACAATGCCCTGTCTTTGATGTTTTGAAAATCCTCCCCTCTCTTCCATGCCTTTAGTCATCCTCTTCCATGGCAGCCATCATGTGAAGCAATGCTGGATTAAACATTCTCTTGCCATGATGAAGTCCTTCATGGGCTCCTGTGCCCAATATTGGTCACACCATGCCCCTTATCGCCAGGGACTCTCCCGTGGCCTTTCTGCCTTACTACCCACTTCTTCATTATCCCCCTCATGTTCCTTCAAATTTACCTCCTCATCCTCATTCGAGGTAAGGATCCTTTGCTCGCCCTCCTCCAGCTCCAGCGGCAGACTCCTTCATAATACCAAGTTACAGAACATGCAGCAATGTACAGTCATATGCCATACCCTGGAAGCTATGGGTTGTAGAGACCTTCCTGAGAGGTTGAAGTATCTGAACCACATTTTGAACCAATGACGGGTTCAATAGGTTATTTGTTTATGTTTAACCCTAACAGGTGGATCCTGGGAATTCAGTGGTGAAACTTAAATGAAGCACATTTCTAAAAAGCGAAAAGAAATAAGGAGGACTTACCTAAAATTAGCCATATAGACCTGTGTTGAGTGCAATGATAAAATTAGACATGATTTAATTTCTAAGTTCGGAGCTGAAAAAGTTCATCGTTCTCGACAGAATAAAGAAATTAAGTATTGGGGTAAATTCCGAATATATTCAATAGATGTTATTCCATTTATCTTACAAACTAAATATTTTGCATTCTTGACTGAATCTCTGGAGTGATCACTTCTGTAGTTTCACCATTGACCCATCAACAGGTTGTTATAGAGAACACGTCTTTTTATCTGGTAATGCTGCCGAGTGAATTTATTTCCTGTTATTCATTCATGGGATGCGGGCTTTGCTGGCTGGTCTAGTATTCATTGCCCATACCTAGTTCCCATTGAAAAGGTGGTAGTGAGCTGCCTTCTTGAACCGCTGAGTTCCATGTGGTGTAGGTGCACCTAGTGTGCTGTTAGGAAGGGAGTTCCAGGATTTTGACCCAGCAACATTGCAGAACAGCGATATATTTTGAAGTCAGGTTAGTGAGTGACTTGGAGGAGAACTTCCAGTTGGTGGTGTTCGCAACTATCTACTCTCCTCTTTCTCGATTGCACTCGTCGTGTGTTTAGAAGGTGCTGTCGAAATAGCACTGGTGAATGCTTGGTTTCGATCTTGGAAATGATACAGCTGCTGCTACTGTGCATCGCTGTTGGAGGGAGCGAATGCTTTGTGTGTGGTGCCAATCAACTAGTCTGTTTTGCCCTGCATTGTGTCAAGTTTCTTGAGTGTTATGGGAACTGCACTCATCCAGGCAAGTGGGGAGTATTCCATCACACTCCTGACTGGCACTTTGTAGAGGGTGGACAGACTTTGGGGAGTCAGGAAGTTATTTACTCGCCGCAGGATTTCCAGCCTCTGACCTGCTCTTGCAGACAAAATATTTATGTGACTCGTCCAGTCAAGTCAGTGGGACCCAAGATATTCATAATGTTGCATTCTGTGCAAACAATGCCATTAAAAATCAACAAGCGATTTTTAAGTTCACATTTGAGGGTGATGTTCATTGCTGGTTGCTTGTATGCAATGAATGTTACTTGCCACTTTTCAGCCCGAGCCTGGATATTGTCCAGCTCTATTTGCGTTTCATTATGGACTGCTTCAGTATCCGTGGAGACGCGAATTGTGCTGAACATTGTGAAATCAACAGCGAACATTCCCACTTCTGACCTTGTGACGGAAGGAAGACTTTTCATTGATAAGTTGAAGATAGTTGGGCCGAGGTCACTTAACTGAGGAAGAACTGCAGTTATGACCTGCAGTTGAGATGACTGACCTCCAACAACCAAAACCATTTTACTTGTGCTGGGTATGACACCCACCAGCGGCAATACAGCCCATCCCACCCCCACGCCAACCCACCCCCATTGACTCCAGCTTTGTAGGGCTCCTTGATGCCAGACTCTGTCAAATGTGGCCTTGCTGTCAAGGGTCGTCAGCCTTACCCCATGTCGGCAGTCAAGAATTTTTGTCCATGTTTCAACCAGGACTGAAATGAGGTCAAACGAGTGGCCCTGGCTGAAACCAAACTAAGCGTCATAGAGCACTTTCTAACTAATCATGTGCCGCTTGATTGACCTTTGATGAACCGGGAATTTCCGGCTTGTATTCCTCCTGTTTACTTTTATACAGAACATAGCTGGGCAATTTTCCACATTGAAGGGTGTTGTACTTGCCCTGGAACAGTATTTATTTCTGCATTCATGCCATGTGGGTGCCACTGGCCAGGCATTTAATGCACATTCATAATTTCCCCATTAGTGTAATTTCAGAAAGTATTCACGATTAAATCACATTGCTTTGGGTCTGGAGTCCCATGTAGGCCAGACCAAATAAGGGGTGGGGGATATTTCATTCCATAAAGGACATTGATGAACGAGATGGATTTTATGGTAATTAGCAATTGCTTCACTGGATTTGAACCTGTGTCACCAGAGCATTAGCCTTGAATTACGAAAGCAGCGACATTAGCATTACACCACCACCTCTCCCAACCAGTGGGTCATTGACAAAAAGTCCAGAAAAAGGAGGAGCTAAGGAAAGCCGAACTGATGTTTTGTGCAGGGAGTTGAAAAGGCCTAGCTAACAGACATAGCAAGCTAACCTATGGGAGGGATGCAGGTTTGAGAGGCGAGGGAAAGTCTTAAATGGGGCTATGCCCTTCAGGGTGATGCATCTGAG
Organism: Carcharodon carcharias; assembly: GCF_017639515.1. Lineage (NCBI taxonomy): Eukaryota > Metazoa > Chordata > Chondrichthyes > Lamniformes > Lamnidae > Carcharodon > Carcharodon carcharias. The sequence continues at coordinate 216,893 of NW_024470592.1, read as the reverse complement.
TTGTACCGTATCCCCATTATGGATATATGCTTGCCTAATTTTCTGTTGGCACAAAGATATTGATGAAATTAATTTGTAGAGAGAACATGAAGAATGTACCAAAACAAAAACATAGTTTTTGCAAGTGAATCTGAGATCTGGAAAAGATCTGGAAAATGGAGTATAACGTGGTAAAGTTTGAAATTCCCCATTTGGGCAGGAAGAATAGAGACGAGAAATTTTATCTAAATGGTGAGATTGTTCACAGCTCTGAGATGCAAAAGGATTGGCGGCTCTTAGAGCATGAATCGCAAGATGCTAGTATGCAGCTACAGCAATTAATTAAGAAAGCTACTAGAATGTTATTTATTCCGAATAAAAAAATTGATAGGCTATGTTTCAGCTGTGCAGAACACGACTGAAAAAACATCTGGAGTATTGTGTACAATTTTGGTCACCTTGGTTAAGGGGAGATGTAAATGTGTTGGACGCAATTCAGAGAATGTTTCCCAGAGTAAGACCTGGAATGGGCAGGTTATCTTATAAATACAATCTGGGAATGTATCCGCTTGAGTTTAGAAGAATATGAGGTGACTCGATTGAAACATATAACATCCTGAGGGAAGTGTACAGAGTGAAATTGGAGGGGATGTTTGCCCTTGTGTGAGAAACTAGAACTTGGTTTCACTGTTTGAAAATAAGTGGTCGCAAATTTATAGCAGAGATGAGGCCATTATTTTCTCGCATGTTGTCGTGAGGCTTTTGAAAAGCCCACCTGAAAGGGTGGTGGGATCAAAGTCCTTGAATATTTTTAAGGCAGATTCTTAGTAGGTCGTCGAGGACAGGATTTCTTATTAAATGGCGGGCCAGGCCCGAGCGGCCGAACGTCAAACTCCTGCTCCTTGTTCGTATGTTTGTAGTTCACCCAGTAAGCACTGTGTAGGAGCACGAGGCAAGCCGGGGGATACCACAAGACAAACATTGATGGAACACACAAGGGTAAATATTTCAGTTCTGTTTGCATAATTGGATTTATTGTTGGACAAAGATGCGAATGATCTTGCTTTTGTTGCTGTTTTTTCTAACAGGATGGTGGACAAGGGGAAGATGTGACTGGCCTATCAGATGGATTTAACAGTGGTGAATGGGGGAACCATGATGAAAAAGGGAAGTTGTCCAATGGAAACCGAAGTCTTAGCAAGCACTCTCTGACAGTCTGTCCGAGTCGAAGGCGTCCAGAAAATAGCTCATCTGCCTCGGTCTCCTCCCCGTGAAGTATCCTCCGCATTTCTGGTGACAACGCCTGTGTCCTCATAATGGAGATGATATGAAGAGTGCAGCAGAACTCCATGAACTTCACCACCTGCCCCAGCGTGCACTGGGGTGGGCAGCGGGTGTGTGGGGTGGTGGTGTGTGTGGGGGGGGGTGGGGTCGTGCTGACACTCGGCGGTTCAGGAATCAGAAGCATTGATTCATCACACTGATAGTTGTTATCTCTAGACATGTGTTATTTTCAGATTGTTGCTTGGCGATAGGGATTGATGAGGGTGTGGGCGGCAGAATACATACCAAGGCGGCAGAATACATCTCCGAGAAGCCTCGCTTCCGTTATGAAACAGATCAGAAGACGGAGGGAATGGCCAACTGCTTCAGAATGGGGTTTTCGTGGCTATTGTTGGGATAGCGAACATTCACCAACATGTACTGTGCATGGGCACACAGGAATTGTACGTTAATGGGGTAAGGGATTTTGCTGTTCCTGTATGTCTCCACGTTGGCAAGGGGACTCTGCAGAGCAATATTCAGCATCGGGATCCCGCCAAGATGGGAAAACCATGGAAATTATAATCCTGCTTCTCCCTGCTGAGGGGAAAAAAAACAACGTATTCATCTCACCTGGCATGGATGGTCTCCGTCACCTGCTGGACAGAGCGATTGAGATCATCCTTTCAGGAAAGTTCCCAATCCATCGAAGTTCAATGAAGCTGTCACATTAACGATATTTGACAGCACCTTCCTCACCCTGGTGTGAGGTTCGCAGTTATATTTAAGTGGATGGAAAAGTTCCTTCACCACTTCCTTGTTGAGTCAGGTTTCCCTCACGCTCTTCTCCTGGGTTAGGTGGAGGTTGGTAAAGTCTTCTTGAAAAACTGGGGCTCGAAAGGCACAACCGCCCCCTCCTCCATTTTTTACAGAGCTTCCCCTCTCCATTTGTTGGTCATGTTGCAGACTCAGGTGCACTTTAACTAGTATCCCCTTAGCTCTTCCAAAGTTTGGTTAGCAAACACACTGTCCTTCCTGGAAGTAAGCAGCAGCTCACTACAGAGTGAGCTAGAGAAAACCATCAATAACACTTCCACGATCTTTTCAAAAAAGAATTCGGTCAAACTCCCCACAGCTGTAGGTTTTGTGCCTAGTCCTTTAAGATAGCACTAGTGATGGTTCGCTGTGTTGCGGGAAAAATGTTCAGCTGAGAGTGAGTAACGCAGACGTTCAATGGCCAGGAACAATCCGAGTTTCATGTATCAAAGCTGCTGAAACCATCTGTCTAACATGGAGTACCAGTTGGGAGACGCTGGGAAGTCAATGATAAGGCCTCCCACAACATTTAATTGTTTCAGCTTCAGAAATCCGGCACCAGTGACTGTGACAATCTACAAAGACCAGAATCATGGCCATGGGAAGATATAGCATGAATTATATTCATGTTGTAATTATATTGACTCAAATTTCAGCAGAGCAATTTGCAGGAATATGCGAAACTAACAGAGGGATTTGATTTAGTCACAGGAGTTTGGCATGGAGGGGTAATATCATAAGAATGAGAATATTATAAGTGAGGTGATACGAGACCAGGAAGCAAAGTAGGTCAGTGAGAACAGAGGTGCTGGGTGAAACGGATTTGGTGTGAGTTAGTATATGCAAAACGTAGTTTGGGATTTGTTGGGTCTTATGAAGGGTTGTAAGTGGGGGAACAACCAGGATAACACTGGCATAGTCGATTCTGGCTTCAGACACAGGTGGGGGTTTATTCAGTAGCTGGGCTGAGGCGGAGACGGTGATGGATGATATTATGGAGAAGGTAGTGGGAAGGATTGGGAGTGGTGAGAATATGGGGCCACTAATCACCTCAGGGTCAAAGGGATCACACATGTTCTGGACAAGCTGGTTCAGTCTCAGATTCAGTGTATAGGGAGCGAAATTTCTGACTGAAATTGAAGACAATCTTTCCAAAATTCACAAATCCAGTACAGCAATCAAGTTAAATGTGGTTTTTAGAATAAATAACTGGGCAGAAACACTTACTAGGTACACCAACAAGAGCCAGGATGGGATAATAACCTCCTTGTACAACCCGTAAAAAGTAATAGGTGCGATCAGCTAATGGCAAACTATCATAATATGTAGAAAACGAGTAAAGCGCCAAGGATAAACTTCTGTACATTCTTGTAACATTCCAATCTGTTGCTGTAAGATTCTGATCCATTGTTCGAACATTCAAACCTGTTCTTCTCAGATTCGGATCGCCCCTCTCCCTCTCACTGATGACGCTGATCACTGTTGGTGTCGGAGGTGATTCTCCCGCTGACGCTATGGGATAATGCATTGAAATATATCCCTTATTAATAGAAGGGGGAAATACCCCAGTGACACAATTAAGACCCATGAAGACTGATATTACTCACAATCACTGAACAAACAGGTTGCGTTAACTCGTTTCAATCCAGCACTTTTTTATACCACAATAAAGTAGAATAGTTACCCGGTGGGGTGTATGAGGGCGACTGAGGGAAGGAATGATGGAAGTAGCGGAGGCACCGACCATAAACTTTCAATCCTGGGATTGGTGCCAGAGGCCTTGATGTTTGAAAATGTCCCGTGCTATATATTAAAGGAAATAGGGATTAACCCTGGAACAACAGGGCAGTCATAATAATGGCGGCAGTGGGGTAATTTCAACAGACCATAATCCTGGCTGAAATATTTGTTTCTTTTTCAGATAAATAGGTTCATAAATGACCAGAAACATGAGCATGTTAATGATAAGTCGTATCTGATAAACATAATGGAATTATTTCCCTCAGTAACGAGCGGGTTGATCAGGAAGTTAACATAATGATATCTATATGAACAAAATGTGACCAAGTGCCATTTAAGGGAGTTGCTATGAAAACTGAATTTCTTGGGTTGAAAGGACAGTGACAGGTTGGATACACAATTGGCGAAGAGAGAATTATCAGCAGGAAAAGTTATTCATACTGGAGAGGAATGTACAGTAGTGTGTTAGGGGTCAGTAAGATGATAACTGCTCTTTATGGTAGACATAAATATCATCGGATTCTTTATGAAAGACGTCATTTCAAGAGCCAGGGGGCACTGTTCTAAAATTAGATGGCTACCTTTTCTGACATTAATAAGGAGGACTTGGTTTCTCTCAGTGTTCGGCGACTTTGGATTTTTACCTCAGAAGGCCGACAGCAATGGAGACGGGGATGTTGAATCACTTTCAGGCAGATTTGGTTAGGCAAGTGATTCGGATTTTATCGGAGTTGGATGAGAATGTAGAATTCGAAAAACAAACAGACGAGCCATGTTCTTATTGAATTGTGGAGCAGGCTCACGGAGCCAAATGGGCTAGTATTTTGTATGTCCATAATTGCAGATTACAGGGATCCAGAAATGTAAACAGTGAGGAGCATAGTCATAAACTTCAGGAGATATACAGAGATTGGCGAAATGGAGAGACAAAGGGAATGGAAATTTAATTCAGGAGCGTGTGAAGGATAAATTTGGGAGGAGGAATGAGGAGGGATATTTTAAACTAAAATGTACAATTTTAAACATTGTGCAGGAACAGAAAGGACACGTGTTTGCATTTCTTTATCACTGTGAGAACAAGTTGATAAGATTGTTATGAATGCACTGAGGGTGTATTAGTTTGTACATAATGGCAGAGAACACAAAAGCAAGAAGCTATGTTGAAGTTTCATACATCACTAGATATTCATAAGCTCAGGATTTGTGCCTAAATCTACTCACTACATATTAGAAAGGATTTCAGGGTATTTGAGAATTTCAGAGGAGATTCACTGGAATGGTGACAGAGCTAAAAATAATTCAGTTCCATGGGGAAACTGGAAAAGCTGGACTTGTCCTACTTAGACCAGTGGAATTGCATAGAGGTATGAAATTAATGTGCAGCTTAGAGAGAGTAAGGAGAATCTGTTTTCACTGCAACAGGGAGCAGTAACAATGTTTACAACAATTGGTAAAAGAATTCGAGGCGACAGAAAAAGATGATATTTTTATATAGTTATTAGAATCTGGAATACACTGCCTGAAGACATGGTGGAAGCTGATTCAATAGTACGTTTCAAAACAAAACTGGAGGATTACTGGCGGGTGTGGAGGTGGGATTTATGAGACCTACAGGTTAAGTGCAGACAAAGGGACGACATGTCTTTCAAAGACACCACAGGAAACATGGACCAAAGGGATTCCATTCATTCTGGATATTTCTCCGATTCTGTGATTTCAGAACGCATTAAGTCCGAATCTCATGTGAACTAAAAATGTCCAGCAGCTTTTGAGTCAGAGACTAAGCGTTAATTGTTCTCTGATAAAGGTGAAGCAGATCAACAAAACAAGGGGCTGGCGAGCCGAGTGGTTTTAGCAATGTGTTTCGTGGAGAATGATGTTCCCTAAGGTCAAAGACCTCAACTGGTGTCCACTGACAGGGAAGTATTTGGCTTTGAGGGTAAATGAGGTCTCAGCTGCCTGCTTGGGTTGTTCTAAAATACACCATGGCCCAATCCAAAAGACGAGCATGGGAGCTATCCTCAGAATTCTGGTCCTTATTTGTCCCCATCCCCCTTCAACTCCCCGCAATCAACAGTAGAGAAAAACCGATTATCTGTTCGTTGGATCTTGTGTGTAAAATAGCTGTCTCTCCTCCAACCTTACAACACTGACTACAACTCAAAACACTTTACTAGATCTCCAAGTCTCCGGGAAAATTTCCAACGTTCTCCCCACTTTATTGGTTCAAAGGCTTTTGACTGATCATAAAAGGCCGTGTGTTGCTCTGAACACTTCTCTTGGATTTGCTGAGAGACAAATATCATGTCTGTGTTTCCCACTGATGGCCAGAATCCAAATTTGATCTCCAGAAAGATGAATTCACTGATGGGCAGAAGTTGATTGAGAAGGATTCACGTGAGGATCTTCCTCAGAGTGGACTGAAGGGACATGTCCCGATCGTTCACAGTGATTGATTTATCACTCATCTTAACAGTGGAATAATGATGACATTGCTGAAGTTTGCCATTAGGATCTCTGCTTCCCAGATTTTTGTAGGAAGTTCTGAGATATTGAGCAAGACTAACAATGCTGTTGTTGCCAGCAACATTCAAGATGGCTGTGAGACTTGAGTCACCTGCCAAATATAACTTCTGATGCTGTGGAAATTCCACCAGCTGTGTCTCCACAGGATGTTTAATGCCAATTGGTGAGAAATGTGAAAATATGCGGCGTTCCCCACGACAACAATTGCTCCAATATCAAAACTCTGGCCATGTGATATCAGCTCTACTAGTCTGGAGAATGAATTCACATGTCAATTTAACAGCCTCTGAAGCAGAATCTCCTTTCAAAGCTTGACGAAGTCACCAAGACTCAAGGAGGGCACATAAAATACTTTAAGGGCACCATGTCGGCCACATTCAAAAGAGGGAAAAACAGACATCGAATTGTATGGGAGGAGGCTGCCGATAATCATGCCATATGGCAGTGCCTCATCCAATAATCTGCAGTTCAGTCAGAGACTAACCACATGAACTCTGCTGTGGAGAATCGACAAACATGGAAGGAGATAGAACAGAACAATATCCCCTTCCTCAGAGAAATTGTTAACCTCTCTATATTAAGAACTTTGGCCGGGGGGTTGGGCTGCTTAGACACCAGTGCACGCAGAAATCATGAAGCCTGTCCGACAGCATCCTCGTTTCGAGGAACTGAAGATGACAAAGAGGATGATGGTGACAATCATATGGTCATAATAATTAATTCCGTGAATAGGTTTAAGATTGAGCAAATGTTGACTTAAATGTCAAACTTCACAAACCAACTTAATGATTGAACAAATATTGACATCAGTGTCATCCTTCACAAACCAACTTTCTTCACTTCAACCTGAGGATACCACCCATGGTGCTGTGTGACACTAACATCTTGCTAAATGTGATAGATTTCTAACACATCTAACAGTTCAAATCAAGAGTATTTATACAGCACTGTGGGTGATCAACAACAGCAGATTTGCTTTCAACCACAATCTGTAAGTTCATGGCCCGGCATATCCCCTACTCCGCCATTATCATTATGTATTAGGTAGGACCACAGCTTCCCAGATTTTTGCAGGGAGGGCTGAGAGTTTGAGCAAGATCAACAACGCTGTTGTTGCAATCGTACTTCGAAATTGCTGTGGGACTTGTATCATCTGCCAAATGCATCTGTTTGTTCTGGAGAAAATGTACCAGCAGAATAGTGGAAATAGAAGGCAATAAGAATGTAAGAGCATAAGGACATAAGAACTAGGAGTAGAAGTAAGAAATTCAACCACTCGAGCGTGTCCCGCCATTCAATACGATCGTAGCAGATCAAATTTTGGCCTCAACTCCAGTTTCCCACCCACCCCAAAACCTTTGACCCCGTTACTAAATAAATGTCTATCTAAAACCTCCTTTAATGTATTAAGCGCAATGCACCCACTGCACTCTGAGGTAGTGACTTCCACAGCTTCACTATCCTTTCAGAAAAGTAATTCCTCCTCATATCTAATTTAAATCTACCATCCCTTATCCTGAAAATATGGCCTCACGATTTGGAATGCCCCACAAGGGGAAACATCTGCTCCACGTCTACTTTGTATATCCCTTTTTATATCTCAATTAGATCTTCTATCACCCTTCTAACCCCTAGCGGGTATCAGCCTAGACTTCTCAATCTATTCCCAGTAGAAAGGCAACTCTGAAATCCAGCTAGTGAATCTCCTCTGAACCGCCTCCAATGCAATTAAATAATTCCTCAAAAAAGGGGATCAAAACTGTGCACAGTACTCCAGGTGTGGTCTCACCAATGTCTTGTATAGTTGCAACCACACTTCCATATTTTTATTCTCTACTCCTTTAGCAATAAATGCCAAAATTCCCTTTGGCTCCCTTATGACCTGCTGTACCTGTGGAGTACCTTTCAGCGTTTCATGCATTTGGACACCCAGATCCCTCTGAACTCTTGATAATCTTTTAAATGAAAACCAAATCAACAAAATTGGGATAAAACAGGCACAGCCCCTATTTCAGGTCAGCTGTAAAACCAAGAAAAAAGTTTAAACGAAACTTACAAACTTTAAATCAAAATGTGATTAAAGGGGTCAACAAAACACCCCAGTCCCCGCGGTGCCCACTGAGCACGGAAGGCCTCGGGAGTGCCAGCAGACACCGCGTGCTCCTTCTCCAGGGACATCCGGCAGCGAACGTAGCCGCGGAAGAGGGACAAACAATCGGGCGGGACTCCCCCGTCAATCGCCCGCTGCCTGGACCTGTTACGAAATCTTTATCTGCATTCTCTCCAGCATATCCAATCTCGTGTGTTTTCTCTTGTGAAGTTAATGGAGATACACATACTCACCGTTGGGGAATTGAACCCCGGTTGCCCACGTGACAAGCAGGGATACTAACCACTATACTAACGAAGAATTAGGCAAAGATGAGGTTACATTGTTTTTTTATAGTTTGCCATTGTGAGATTTGAACTCTTGATACTCTTTTGAGTAAACCTGTTTCCATCTGTTTCAGATGAAGTTACATTGTTTCATAGTTTGCCATTGTGAGATTTGAACTCTTGATGAAGTTACATTGTTTCATAGTTTGCCATTGTGAGATTTGAACTCTTGATCTTAGGGTTACAAACCCAGTACCGTAACCACTTGGCTATTTAGGCCAAGCCAGATCCCTCTGAACTGGCACATTCTAAAGTTTCTCTACAATTAAATACTTAGTCACCTTGTCATTCTTCCGGCCAAAATGGACAGCCTCACAGTTATCAACGTTAAACTCCAACTGCCAAATTTTGGCCAGTTCACTTAACCTGTCCATATTTTTTTGTAAATTTCTTATTTATTCATTGCAACTTCCTTTCGCACCTATTTTGGCGTAATCTTCAAATTTGGCTATAGTACTTTCTATTTCTGTATCCGAGTCATTAACATATGCTCTGGTCATGACACTGGATTAGTAACCCAGGGAGGTGAAGCTCAACTCTAGCGTCTGATCGAATTTAAAATTGGTTGAGAAATTCTGTGATGTAAATATGATCTAAGTAAGGCTGACCCACATTAGGCTATCATCGATTGTTGTAAAAAAATATCAGGTTCGCAACTGCTCTTTCAGGATTGGAATCTGTTCTCCTTTCCCAGTCTGGCCTGCAGAAATGTGGTTGACTCTTAACCATTCTCAAGGGATGGGGATGCCGACCTCGTCAGGGATGACATATTTGAGATAAGGTAAAAAATACTTTGTTCCACCACTCTGTGAGGCATATAGTGGCCCGCTTAGCTCAACCTAGAAACTTTGATGTTCAGGGATGCCAATGAGTGATTCTTGTCACGAGATTAGAAATTTAAATGACAAATCTCAACGATCAAGCTTGGACTCGCTGTTTATGATGGTTTAATCCCCATCATTGAAACATTTTTTTTAAACTTTTGCAAAAAGGCCAGCAGTCATTCCCAGCATTATGGCAGACCTCAAGGGGCAACTGCCAATCAACCACTCACGCATGCCGAAATTGCATAGCTCCAGGGACCACAAGAAACCATTTTCACACAAAGGATACCTCCTGGAGGCAGGAGTCAACAACGGGAATGGGAGCGGAGATATGACACAAGGACTATTCACTCAGAAAATGAAAGCACGATGTCCAGTTTTGACATCCCATTAGTAGCAACACACATTTGCAGTCATCGGACTATCAGGGGCTCAAATTAATTGCCTAACTTTCAGAACCGTGGCCAAGAGAAGGTGGAACTGCAACATCGTCACTTGTTTTTGGTAGCATCTGAACAATTGAAGACCCTGAAAAATTTGGAACAGAGAAATCTGGTTGTAAGCCGCCTGGTACATACATTCTTCACTAGCGATGCGCTCCCGAACTCAAACTGCTGGGATCAAACTTCTACAGCAGCTGGGAGGAGGCCTTTACCTTTGAAGGCGATTGAGGCTGACAAGAGTGACTGCATATATCAACCAGTAGCCAGGCATTTATAAAGCAAGTAAATGTGTTACATGTAATTCTCAGGGGCGGCTGGCTGGTGAACTAAACACCCGGTCTGGGACCAAATGTTTCACTTAAACAGTCTTTGTCTTGTGATTTTAATAAGCGTTACCTTCTCGGAGTTCATGAGACAGCACAATCGACAGGATGGAGAGCCAGTGACGGGAGAGACATAGCTGAACCGAATAATAAACAGCTGCTGCACAAATGCAACACGGCGGCCCAACAGGATGCTGGACACAATAATGAGCTTGTGGGGATCTCCCCGCTACTGCAGGGTGAACATAAATATATTCACATTTCACTTTTTATTTGGGCTTTTTTTTTCCCGTCCTCGGGTTCCTGGTCGGGAAATGATTCAAGAGGAAAAATAAATCCCTATCATTATTAAAAGTCCCAAATTGGGGTCAGAAGAAGTGTTATTTTGACAGGATGTGCCACAAAACAGATAACCTGAATTGAAGACATTTTCATTGTCTCCGAATTCTGCTAGACTTTCACTGCAGGTGCAGGATTTACATTTTTTCGTCAGTCGTGCGCATGATTGTGAATAGGCCTTTGACGCGTATTCACTGACAATTCCCCATATTGGCAACTTCCTTGGAAGTTTGGTGTGAATATGACATCCGCAGATCTCACTGGCGGTCAGATTGTTCCATTGATAAACCGAGATACTACACAAAAGAGGAATGCTTCACGATATGAATGTGCTGATTGGAGGACAATTCAATTTCTTTCATTTAGCAAATCTATCAATTTGTGGGTTATTACACAACATAATTTCCTGCTTGCAATTGAGGAACAGCGAGTTCAATCAGATCAGGTACCCGGTCATCCTTCCAGTCTCTGAGAAAACTGATTGAAACCCTCAACCCTCCATTGTGCCACTTCAGCATTTTCACTTGTTACTGAGTGTCTCTACTGTGTGGCCACAATTCAGCAATTCCTCGATAGTATAGTGGTTAGTATCCCCGCCTGTTACCCGGGAGACCGGGGTTCAATTCCCCGACGAGGAGTAGGCGTAGTTCTATTCTCTACACAAGAGGTAACGCACGAAATTGGGTGTGTCTTTGACATGAGTTGGTACACCGGAGAAAGTGCAGATGAAGATTTAGGAACAGCCCCTGCTTTTAGAGATCCCGGAATATTAGTATTGCTTCAGGCGAAAGGCCCTTCACACCAACAGTCAGCCGACCGTTCCCTTACACCTGACGCTGGCTCTTTCAGTAAAACTGGGCTGAATCGGAATTTCATTGAAAGCAATGAATTGGCAACTTGCTGAAAGGAGGTATTTCAAAACCGAGAGGAACCGGCCTAATGACTAACGAAGCAGTATTCATTAGTAATCCGTCAGTAAACGCGCATCTTGTAAACAGTGACTGTATCATGCCAGAGTGCCTTACATTATAACCTCTGCCACCATTTTGTTAATTTATTAAACGTATTTTCCCTTTACTTCCATTGCTTTTTGAGGGCAGCATTTTAGGTTCCTGCCTTTCATCCCCGCCCCCTCGCAACTTTTATTTTCTAATCCCATTGCATCTTCCTCAGTGAACACGATGATTCTCCTAATTCCTGCTCTATTTTCTGCTCTCTGCACTATCAGCAGCTCCTTGGCACAGAGGTTATTTTCTATTTTGATCTTTCATTGAATAAAATTTGAAAGATGGTGAAGGCCATTCATATTCCTCTCTCTTCCTCCTCGCCAATCATTCAGTTTTCTTCCTCTATAAATCTGTTTGTCTCTTGAACTCCCTCGTAACCCTCTTCAATTCCCGAGACCAAACCACAACTCAGTCCCTACATTTAACGCAATGACTGTCCCTTTACCGAGGTCCTTCCTCGTGATTGCAGGGGGGATTCGATACAATTCTTTGTAACATTGAACAAGTTCAGATCAGCTCAAAACTATTTCCGCTCACTGGGAATCTAGGACCCAGTGCCACCGTCAAAGAGTTAAAGCGAGTTTTTACCGAGAGAATTAGAAGAAATATTCTACACACAAAGTGTGCGAGAACTTCTGAACACGGCAAATTATCTGTGTGAAATGATCATAGGGCAAATTGCAGGAATCCCACCGACAATCGTCTGATAACCTTTAACGACAGAGGGAAGTAAAATGCCTTACCTAGTAGGCCATACAACCATAACAGCAACAATGCAACAAATATCATTTCTTTTTCCGTAACGTTCAGGAACCAGAATAGCGCACATTGCCCACGTGTCCGGATCCACTTCTGAACCTGAGTTATGATATTTTCTATGAACCTTGTTTGTTATTGTGTTGTCTAAACACTGAACCACAATGAACTCACCAGGATCCCGATACTGGAGTTACTGACAGCTGTCAGTTCACTCAGTGTTAAAAGACGGGAATCGGCCGGAATTGGGGACAACACATTCCCTGGGAGACCGAGTCCTCACTAAACTACCGGGAGGGGGAGAGTCAGGAACACTCCGCTCCGTTCACCGACTCTTCATCGCTCTCAGTGAACCCAGTGCCAGGAATTATTGGTATTAATGGTTCATAGACAGCAAATATCCTGCAGGGAATGATCAAAATTGGGCGACTTAAAGGGGCAAATTTCAGCTTTAAAGTGTCTCAGTCCTTGGCCACAGTCTGGGACATGTTGTTCAGCTTCTGATTCCAGTGAAATGCGAAAAGTCCCGCAGTGACATAATGTTTCAGAGATCGATACAGTAACAATAATAGTATTGAACAATAATGGCTAACGCTGTATCAATTTCCCCCTAATGCCTCTGATAAAACTGCATGATATTAGACAGACTGACAGGCTGTTATCAGATTAACACTCAGTACTTCAACATCCTAAACATCGGCCAAATGCGACGCTGCCTCAGCTCATCTGCTGCTGAAACCCTCATCCTTGCCTTTGTTCACTCTCGGCATGACCACTCCAGTGTTCACCAGGCCGGCCTCCCATCCTCCACCCTATATATATCTATGTCATCCAAAATTCTGCTGCCTGGAACTACACCTAAACCAAGTCCAGTTCACCAATCACCCCCGCGTTTGTTGAATGAAACTGGCTCCTGCCCGGGAAATGCCTCAATTTTAAAAACCTCATCCTTACTTTAAAATCTCTCCATGACTTCGCCCCTTCATTTCTCCGTAAACTCCTCCAGCCCAACAAATCTTCCAGATTCCTGCTCTTCTGCCATCTTGGGCATTCCGGGTTTTAATCTCTGTAGCATTGACAACCGTGCATTCACCTGGTCTGGTCGAAAATTTTGGACTTCCTCCTTAAACCCGTCCACTTCTCCAGCTCCGTCTCATCTCTTGGACGCTCCTTAAAGTCTACCTCTCTGAGAAAACGTTTGTCACCAGACCTAATTTCTCCTTCCGCGGCTGAGCATCAGCTTTATTTTTAACGATAACGATCTTCTGAAGTGCCTTGGGAAACTTTGTAGCTGTGAAAGTACCGAGTTCAGCGATGGTGGTATAGTGGTGAGTGGCTTTGCTTTTCCAAGCAGTTGACTGTGGTTCAATTCCTTAACATCGCAGTTTGTTGGTTTTTTAAACCCTCTCAAATCAGAAACCCCACACTCGGAGCTGTATTTGATCCGTTTCTGTGAGATCTTGCACGGACATCACGCGCAGGTTTTAATCAGATAAAAAGGTTAAAAAGGTCCACTTATCTTCCTTCTAAAACATAACTCAGGGGTGTTCCTCATTGCAGATAATCAATGTTTTCCCTGAACTTTAGCGTGGAGCCGGGTTAGGATTAATCGGATTCAGTAAAATACACTAATTCTCTGAACGTTTTCCCTCTGCTGCTTCCTACTCCTTTATTTGAACGTCGATTCCCGCACAGAGATTGTTTTATTGTTCAGAAAGGGGCAGACTGCTCACTCTGGGAATCTGAAATAAGAACAGGTGCTGCAATCAGCTCCCACAGAGGAAGTTTAGTAAATATTTCAGGTCTATCGAAAGTTTCAATAATTGACCCGCGAACCGAAACTATCAAAGCAGCCGATTTTTCCCCGCGTTTTCCCATTTTTTGAGATGAGTTCTTTCAATATTTCACCTCTTTCACAACAACGTTTCCTGTGAAAACTTTAAAGCTGTGCTCAGTTCCTTGCGTATTTATGGTTTATCTGAAGTGATGTCGGGCATATCCTGAGAAATCAGGCTGAAATCCTGCTGATTCTAGGGTAAAATGTACATGGGTTTTGAAATCTGCCTTTGAGGGATAGCAGCATGAATTACTAGCAGTGAAGTGGGCCGTGCAATCCAGTCTTAGTTTCACTGTTGCCTGTGACAAGAAAAAGGCAAACCTGTGATGCCTTCAAACTTTCTACCTATGGAAAAATATTTATGTGTCCCTCATCTAAATATATGAAACCGTACCGTACAATCACTGCCGCGTTTGCTAATCTAGCAAACTAGCTTCTGACCCTCCAATGCCTCAGTTATAAAATCCTCATTCTCAATTTCAAATCCCTCCATGACTAGGTTCCTCCCTTATAAAAGTGCACCTTGGAAATCACTTCGCTTCAATTAGAGCCGCGTGTGTTTTCGGAACAAAATTTCAGCTCATCAGAATCAACTCCTGCTTGGGGCTCCTGAACTCAGAAATCTAAAATGAACAAACCGCGATTGTTGGGACTAGAACCCAGATCAACTGCTTGAAAAAGCAGCTATGCTCACCACCAGGCCACCATAGTTAACGATATGTACTAGACTGCGACAAAGTATCTCAAAGCATTTACCCTATATTTGAATGTTGGCTGGCGCCTCCATCATTATAACAACAGGAAATGGTGTTATGCGGTGGTCAGACAGCCTGGCATTAAGATTAACTACAGATACGATAGGTGAACAGTGTCAGGTTGTGCTACATGGCATGACGCGACTCTTGACGTTTTGACCTGACCTAGAGAGAGTCGAAGGTCGCAGATTATTGAGAAGGCAGCCCGCTGACTGTCTAGGAAAGCTGGTAATACAGAGTCAGATGGTGTTCAAATGAAGCGCTTCCTTATGGATAGATTGCAATGCATGGTCTGTCAGTTCACTGAGCGGGAGAGGGCATGAAGACAACCAGCACCACATTAGGTCAGTCAAGAAAGGCGACTGACCAGGGCGCGGACCGGATTGACATAGAACGAGGGAGAGTCAAAAAAGAAACAAAATAAAGAAAACTGCATAAAGATCAGGCCAGAGAAGGCGGCGATTAGATTGGCACAACTTGAGAAAAGACGCGGAAAGCAGCCACAGTGACAGTCATTCCAGGTACCACAGTAAAAGGAAGGTCAAAAGGGCCTTTGTCAAAACGTCCACAAAATTCCCCAGGTTGAATTCGGATGTAGCTGAACGACCACCCGAATTCAAAATGTTTAAACAGAGCTATGGTTTCTTGATTCGTTTGTGTCCGAGACAGACAAGCAAGACATTAAATTTCTCCTACATTTGTGAATGAAGGTCTACGCAGGCTGAACTTGTCAGGATTAACAGCAGAAGAGCTAAAGTATGCACAAAGATATGGGTTATATTGGAAGACCGGTTCAGAATCACGTTCAACTTCAGTAATAATCATCGACATATCGTGTCATTTCCACAACAGACCGAACCCATGGACAACTTCATCAGCCGATGCAGAGAAAGTGGTCCATCATATGGTTTTTCAAGTGCAGAAATATTCGGCAGAATTGTGCAGTTGTTAATCACATAGACAGATTCCATCAAAACCTGCTAGACATGCCCAAAATAAATAGCATCAAAGTGATACTCAATGATCTTCGCTGGTCAACGAAGCTTAAAGGTTCTAAGTGCAACACCGACTGTTGATGCACTCAAACCAATCAAGGCATATGCGAGTCAGGAGGACGCATTTAGAATGATGTGTGAACAGGCTAACATTTATCCACGCAGCTTCCCCTTCCAGTTAGATGTTAAATTGTCCACCACCATAAATGACTTGATGTGGATTTTATGGGGAGAGATATTGTGGGGAGGGGGAAGGTAATTTGTGGGGGAAGAAATTGCAGGTGATTTTGCAAGGGAGTAATTTGTGGGGGTAGAAATTGTAGGGGGCGAAATTTGCATGTGAAGATATTGTGGGTGGGAGAATTTGCAGGGAGGTTAATTTGGGGGGGGAAATTGCGGGGGGGGGAAATTTGCAGGGGGGAAAATGGCGGGAGGGGGAATTTGCGAGGGGGGAAATTGCGGACGGGGAGGGAAATTGCCGGGGGGGGGTGGAATTGCAGGGGGAAAAATTGTGGGGGGAAAATATTTGCAGGGGTAAAATAAGTCCAGGTGGAAAATTTGCGGGAGGGAAACTTTGCGAGGGGGGTAAAACTATTTGCAGGGGGGAAATAAGTGTGGGGGGGAAATTTGCGGGGTGGCAAAATTGCAGGGGGTGGGGAAAATGGAAGGGGGATATTTGCGGGGGGGGAATTGCGGGGGGGAAGGAAATTGTGGGGGGTGAAATTGCGAGGGGAAAATTTGCGAGGGTGGGAAATTGTGGGGGAGGAAATTCCAGGGGGGTAAATTGCGCGGGGTGGGGGATGATTGCGGGGGTAAAATTTGCTGCGGGGAACTAGCGAGGTGTGGTGAAATTGCAGGTGGGGGGAAATTGCGGGGGGGGGCAGGGTGTGGGGCAATTTGTGGGTGGAAAATTTGCAGGGGTAAAATTTGCGGGTGGAAAAATTTGCCAGGGTAAAATTTGCGGTTGGGAACAAAAGGTGCGAAAATTTGTGGGGTGGAATTTGCGGGGGGGAATTGTGGGGGGGAATCGCAGGGGATATATGCGAGGTAAGAGAGAGGGGGAAAGAGGGGTGAGAGAGAGGTGGTGGAAAGAGAGAAGGTGGAAGAGAGAAGGGGGAAGAGAAAAGGGGGAAAGATAGAGAGAGAGAGAGAGAGAGAAGGAGTGGAGAGGGAGCAGGAGCAGAGAGAGAGCAGGAGCAGAGAGAGAGAAGGAGCAGAGAGACAGGAGCAGAGAGAGAGAAGTAACAGAGAGAGAGAAGGAACAGAGAGAGAATGAGCAGAGAGAAAGCGAGAAGGAGCAGAGAGAGAGAGAGAAGGAGCAGAGAGAGAGAGAGAGAAGGAGCAGAGAGAAGGAACAAAGAGAGAAAGACGGAGCAGAGAGAGAGAGAAGGAGCAGAGAGAGAAGGAACAGAGAGAGAGAGAAGGAACAGAGAGAGAGAAAGAGCAGAGAGAGAGAGAAGGAGCAGAGAGAGAGTGAAGGAACAGAGAGAGAGAGAGAGAGAAGGAACAGAGAGAGAAGGAACAGAGAGAGAGTGAGAAGGAACAGGGAGAGAGAGAAGGAGCAGAGAGAGAAGGAACAGAGAGAGAAGGAACAGAGAGAGAGAGAGAGAAGGAACAGGGAGAGAGAGAAGGAGCAGAGAGAGAGAAGGAACAGCGAGAGAAGGAACAGAGAGAGAGAGAGAGAAGGAACAGAGAGGGAGAGAGTGATGGAGAAGAGAGAGTGAAGGAACAGAGAGAGAGAGAGAGAGAAGGAACAGAGAGAGATAGAGAGAAGGAACAGACAGAGAGAGAAGGAGCAGAGAGAGTGAAGGAACAGAGAGAGCGAAAAAAAATATATTATGCTATTTGGGAAGGGTGGGGGGAGTCCGTCCAGCACGGAGACGGGGGAGTGGGAGCTAGGACGTCATGGTGATAGAGGATTGGAGGGAGGAAGCAAGACCAGCATGGAGCAGTTTTTGGTGCGTGTTGGGGCGGCGGTGAGAGAGGGGAAGGACTGGCTTAAAACATCTACCCTGATTTTAGGCTAAATATGATCCACAAGATTTTGTATCAACTGTGGCAGTCCCTTCATCTGCTGTTCGTGTTTCGTTCAGGCATTATTTGTTTGCAGCCTTTCTCAGTCCTATACCCGGATATAGAGAGATATTTACTTCAACTTAGTTCAAAGTGTGTTTCCATCCGCTTGATGTTTAATAATTACACACAGTTGAAAATGGTCTATAAACATCTGCATTCCAATAGAGATCACACAAAATGGTATATTTACTCCAATCCTTGTCATAAAGGGTTCTCGGATATTTTAGCTTCCCGCCACTAATTTTCAATGTTTTCTGACCATTGCTGCCATTCTGGCCATTGTCCATCTCACTCCCTCAGCAGGTTCTTATCAGCCTTTGTCCATTATAATTACAATCCCTTGCGGCCATACCATGACCTCTCATATGGACATCAGGGACCTGATTGCTGCTGAGCACTCGGCGCCCCCGGCAGAGCCAGCGACCCGAAAGTTGTGTCTGGCTTTCTGCATCGTGGAGATGCAGTCTTGCTAAAATAGCTCAGGGCTTTGCTGACATCATGTCTTTAATATTGTTTGCAGTTTCAGCCTCCAAATTTAAGGAAGGATACAATTGCATTGGAGGCGGCACAGCGAGTGTATCGGATTGTTTCATAATTTGAACGCTGAAATCTGCCTTTTTGTTAACTGTAGCACTTGGTCCAAGATTCCAAGCGAGCGGAAAAAGTTTCTTCAGGTGACCGTATCCATACAAGGGGATCTGGGTATCGTAGTACATGAATGATTGAAAATGTTTGTATGCAGGCCCAGCAGGTGATTAGGAAAACAAATGATTTTTTTGAGG
Source organism: Carcharodon carcharias (assembly GCF_017639515.1). Taxonomy (NCBI): domain Eukaryota; kingdom Metazoa; phylum Chordata; class Chondrichthyes; order Lamniformes; family Lamnidae; genus Carcharodon; species Carcharodon carcharias. The sequence goes on along the minus strand of NW_024470592.1, from coordinate 197,996 downwards.
GAGAATGGAATATAAAAGGAATGAAGTTTTACTGCACCTGTGCAGGAGCTTGGTGAGGGTTCACCTGGAACACTGTGTGCAGTTTTGGACTATCTATTTGAAAAAAAATATGAATTCGCTATGAAACGATAATACTTATCATAATATTATTGTAGGCTAATATGTGTGTGTTGTTGATTCTGCCTGATTGTCTGAATTAATTGAATTAGATTCAGATTGCCTGTGAGGTTGAAATTATCAAAATAAGTGAGGTACAAAAATACATTTGAAATGCTAATGAGTAAACATGGATGAGGGCAGCATGAAGGGTTTGAAGGAAATTAGCATTTTAAAATAAGTGGAAATGTGCTTCGGTTTCAGAGGAGTAGTAGGGTGTTTACAACTAAAAAGATAAATAGGGCAAGGTTATTATGTTTATTTTTCCAAAAATGAAAGAGGCCATATTGTCATTATGAAAGATTTTTATACACTGGTCTCCACTGGCCTGTAAAACAATGTAATTTAGGGATTAAAGAGGGAGAAACATATATAAAGGTGGAGAGTTTGGCCTAAATAGCTAAGTGGTTATGGTACTGGGTTTACAACCCCAAGATCAAGAGTTCAAATCTCACAATAGCAAAACTATGAAACAATATAACTTCATCTGAAACAGATGGAAATGGGTTTGTACTTAAAAGAGTTACAAAGGTGGAGAAATTACTGATTTGGCCAGGTGAGTTGAACAGTACGCTGTGTGAAGCAATCTTTGGGGAAAATCTTCCAGCCACTTCAACAGAAGTCTGCTGTGCCCAGTAAAAAGAATAGTTGGGTACAAAACTTTGGGAGTCCACTGTCGAGTGGTTCGTGTGGTATCTATGTTCAGTTGATTTTGTAGTTTCAAATCTATTTTAGGCTGTTGCCTTATAGGGAGTTGGCAACCTGTTTAATTAAGAATTTTGGGAACTGCTAAGACTGGCCGGATAGGCTGGGTTTGTTTCCATTGGAGTTGTGAAGAGTGAGGAGTGTCTTGTTGATGTATATAAGACCTAGAATGGCCATGAGGACGTTGAAATAATGTTTCCTCTTGTGGATGAGTCCAGGACTAGGGGGCACTGTTTCAAAATTAGGTGTGTTCTTTGTAGGAGAGAGGTGAGGAGTTTATTTTAACTTTGAGACGGTTAGGCGACGTTGGAAGTCGCTGTCTCAGAAAATATTGGAGACGGTGTCATTTAATATTTTAATGATGCAGGTAGACAGATACGTGCAAGACAATGGATTCAAATGTTTTGGCGGCAGATGGGAATGTGGAACTAGAGAAAAAAAGAAAATCAACCATGATCTTGGTGAACGGAGGAGCAGCCTCGAGGGGCCAATTGATTTACTTCTGCTCCTATTTTGTGTGTTCGCAGCAACTGCAAATATTAGAAATGTGAAGGGAAAATAGAAAATCCATGTTATACGCTGCAAACACTCCAGCTTCCTTGGAGAGAAACAAATTTAATCTTTCAGGTCGGAATGCCAAAGGTGCTGCCTGACCTGCAGAATAAAGCCAGCATTTTCTAATGGTCGAACTGCAGGTGTTGATATTAGAGCTGGATCCCTTGATTCATTCCTGGTTTCAGAGGAGAGCTTGAGTAAAATGAGGCCATTCTCTGTGTAGTTTAGTATAATGTGTGATGAGTAGAATTTTTTTTCATTCTAATGTTTGTGAACATTTGAAGTTCCCAACCCCAGAGGATTGGGAGAGCCCAATATATTCAAAGCTGAATTCCGCAGATTATTGAATACTGAGGAGGTCACGGGATATGTGAGTAGTCCTGCGCCTATTTGTCAGTCTGATTGGAAGAATACTTTTCCCAAAGAGAGATCAAGAGACGGAAACAGAGAGGCAGACAGATATTCAAAAATTGTCAGGTAGAGAATGAAGGACCGGGATACGTGTCGCAATTCTATCGCTTCATTAGTTGAAAGTGGCAAAGTGAAAGGCTTCAAGAGAAACAATGATCCGCTCATAACGGAGTTCAGAAAGTAAGACATGCACAATAATAACACGTTAAAAATGTAGAAACATTTCAATACGTTAAAGTAAGCAATGAAGTTATGAACTTTGGGAGGACTGATATTGAAAGTCTCTACCCTGCAAATGCGAGATTTTTGTAAATGGGCAGGGAGAAATTTGTCTTCATATACACAAAGATTGAAATGTGGTTCGAAACGCAGATTGGTTATTTGAGTTTATAAATCAAGAAATAATATATTCAAGCACCGGTATCATGCTACAACGTCAGCACCTGCAGTTCAACATTATGAACTGTGAGGAGAATAGTGATAGACTTCAAAAGGATATAGACTGGCCGGTGGAATGGGAAGACAAGAGGTCGGTGAAATTGAATGAACACAAGAGTGAAGTGATACATTTTGGCCACATGAAGGAGGTGAAGTGACATAAAGTGAAGATTATAATTCTAAATGGCTGCAGGAGAAGAAGGACCTGGGTGTAAATTTGCGTAAATTATTGCAGGTGGCAAGGCAGTTTGAGGAAGCAGTCCTGGGTTCTGAAACGTGGCTTTTATAAATCAGGGCACAGAGAGCAAAAGGGACAAAGTTGTGAACATTCATAAAATGCTGGTTCAACTTAAACGGAGGGTTTAGAAAGGGTTCATAAACGATTTACCGGAAAGGTTTCAAGGATGAGAGATTTCAGTTATGTGGATAGATGGGCGAAGCTGGGGCTGTTCTTCTTGGCGAATAGAAGGTTGAGAGGAGATTTCTTAGACATACTGAAAATCATGAGGGGTCTGGATACTGCAAATGGTGAGAAACTGTTCTCTTCGGCAGGAGATCGAGAAACCTGAAGTGATTTACAAAATAACCAGAAGCGACATCAGGAAAACTTTGTATTATGCAACAAGTGCTTTGGATCAGTAAGCCAGTGCCTGAATGCATGATGGAGACAGATTCACTTGCAGTTTTCGAAAGGGAACTGGAACCTAGAAAAACAATATCTTCAGGACTACATGTAAAAGGCGGAGGTGTGGGACAGGATGAGTTGCTGTTGCAGAGAAACGACAGAGAGGCAATGCTGACTGGTTCCTTCCGAGCTGTGACCATTCTATGATTCTATGGGTGACCTTGCTTTAATACACTGCCACCGAAACTACACAGTACCTGGGGAAAAAAAAAACTTATTGTACCACAAATAATAATCATTACAATAGAAGACAGCCGCACCGGGAGGGATTAGCATACATTCTCTGTACAAAGTGCATCCACAATATTTGTTTCAGATTATTTATAACCAGCCAATAGGCTATAATATGCTTTATAGTTCCACACAATTTAAGACATGACTGGATGTTCCCAGCCCTAATACATTTCCCACGTACCCCTGTCCCCCACTCGCACCAATAACCGTTCCCTCCGCTGAGCCCCCAACAACATTGAAACCTGATCGCGACCAGTGATTAATTCGTCAGATTGATTTGCGGACAATCAGGTTTGCGGCACATTACCCACAAAATAAATATGTCAGTTCTGACCAAGTCATCGGACTGAAAACGTTAATCCTGCTGTCTCTGTTCACAGAAGCTGCCCGGCCCGCCGAGTATTTCCAGCATTCTCGGTTTCGGTATTAAATACAGCTGCGAATATTCTTTTTCTGTATGTTTCTGTGGGATGAAAGATTCTCCTGTCCCCTCCGCCACACCGCCCCGCCCCCCAACACCACCTCCCACTCCCCTATCCCCCTCTCATATTTTTGATCGGTTTACAGAACAAACGCTGCGAGGAATTAAATACCAGTTTCCTTTCGTTTCTGTGGCCTGTTTTGGGAACAATGATACTTGTGCAAGACGGGGTCTCTGTTTACGAGTTCGATGCGTCACCGCAGGGTTTACAATGAAAATTATACTTACGCAGGAACTGATACAGGCGTCGCCTCCGATGCTGTAAATGCAGTAACAAGTGCTGCAAAGGCAATTTAAATTCGGATGACACTCGCCACTCATGATTTATAGAAGGTGGAATGAAGAAACAGCATTTAAATTAAAGAATTAGTACCGCTTTCTTCTTAAACACAAAGAGTATTTCACCTAGTTGCCAGATAAAAAGGGCAGAGTCCTTGCATTAACCGCTGTCAAATGGCACAAATGGCTGCTTCACAACAACCTAAACAACGTTATAAGTGATTGGTGCATGATTGAGAAGCATGTGGGTGTTGTGCTCCCATCTGCTCTATCTATTGATTGCAATTGGCAGATTGCCTTGCATCTGCTTTAGTGTAACAGCTGCATTTTACGCCCCTCTTGAAAGCGACTATTGTCGCTTGTAAGCCAATTGGAAGCAGTAATATTCTCCATAGGTTGACGTACCGTTTCATTTTGTCACTCCGCTTTGTGTGTACGATAAAAACGTCATACCAGCTGTGCATATTCAAGGATAAAATGTTTCCTCCTGCATTAAATCTGAGCGATTAATAGATTTCTCTGATCGATCAGCATTTTTTCCAGTGCCATGTAATGCCACCATTTCATTCCCCAAGCCCAGTTTCAACCATAATGTATCTGAGAATTTTCCTTATTCCTCTTTGAGCTATACCAAAGACATCGGCAGAAGTGTGTCATGATACTGAGCCAAAGCATTAAACATGCTCCAAATGTGAAATAGAGGATTGCAAGCAGCATCACTTTCATTAAAGATGTGCTTTCCCATTTCACCCAGTTTGCTTATTAAAATATAACTGCATTACTCCGGCCATGTGGAACATTACCTTTTAATCAGGCGGCCTGATTTCGGAAGGAACTAAAACAAAACATGAACAAAAAACCTGGAGGCACTGAATCACCTCCAACAATATTTGAGTCATGTCATCACGAATGGCTTAGTGTTCAGGCCTCAACAGTAAGGTTAGAAAGGTAGGTTTACAGCTCGAAATATTAGAATGGTTCTCTGCACAGACACAATGATTAATGCTCGTGTGGGGACTTCCTCAGTGAAGCTAAAATCACCATACGTAAAGATACAGTGACGTCACCAACAGTCATGCTATTGAAAGGATATCACGAGTATTGATTTGATCAGGAGCCAGAACCAATGTGATCATATGCCAGTATCACCATCATCAGCACTAGAATAGAGTCACTGTGAAAATTCTGGAAAAGAATCAAAAGCAATAATCCAAAAAGAAGATATGACGATGCTGGAAATCTGAAATTATAAAAGTCAACGCTGAACATTACCTGAAACATTAACTCTGATTCACTCTCCGCTGATTCTACAAGATCTGCTGAGCATTCCCAGCATTTTATGTCTGTATTTCCCGACTAATAATGTTGGAGCAGTGCATCCCTATGGTTGAATGGTGTTTGCATTAATAATAATCGATTAAAATCAGCATGGATTATTTTCCAATATGTTTCCCTCTATTCATGTTAGATTAGATAATGACTGGCACTGTTGACTGACTGCAACAACATTAGTATACGGATATCGCCAGCAATCATAATGTCACAGCAATATCATCGCTAGTAATAATAACGCTGCGTCATCAGGAGGTTTCACCACAGAAGATAGGAAGTTTAAAAGAAGCTCGTTTATATTCTGCAATGCATGAGGCAATATTGCAAAAGAATAACATGAAGCCCCAGGAAATCAACACTGTGCAGGAGGGGTGTTCTTAACAACATTCCAGGGGGCACACGCAGCACACATTCACCCTGGGACTACTTTCCCCTCATTAATTTTAATTGACGAAGTTTCTGGAACTGAGCTGGTCAATTTCCCCATTGGCGGACCGGGGTCTCTGAAGAGGTAAATTATCCGGTTGTTTGTTAAGAAACTATAACTAACACGAATTATTGTGTAAGTTGATTCACTCACCGGGACACGAATTGGCCTATAAATGGAGAAACAGTTAGGGATCTTCAATGCAGTTCAGAAAGCGGAGTGATCTATCGCATTCTTCTACAAAAATGATCAGCTCAATTATTCTACAAGTAACGGAAATTTACTACCCAATTCTCGCAGCCTTTGGTATTCCCGGTAAGTCATTGTTGCCTGGTAGCTGTTGAGTATTTCACTGCTAGTGATTATGTGGCTGATTGCAGGAATGTCTCACTGCCGAGTCATATTTCTAGCGGGATGAATAGCTGAATATAAACGGGAATTACAGCTGTTCACAGGGCCCATGATCGGCAGTTCTGCTCAGTAGATTGTGGGCACCGGGAGCTTCATATTCTTCCTCATACTGAAGGAGAGGGAGTTTGAATTCCCGCCCGTTAACAGTTGATAGATAATTATATAATGTATTGCTTAGTGTCCATGGTAGCACTCTCATTTTTCATGTTGCCCATTGTCTACTTTACAGTGATAATTCCTAGCTCTGCAGTGTCCTCCGCCCAGCAGGGGCGGGAAGATATTTTGAAGAACAGGAAGCTGCTCCTTATTCCTCCCTCTTTGTGGATCCATCGGTTCCTGTTTAGTTCCTGAGCGGCTCTTTTAGAGCGAGAATAAATTGGCAAAGCGCAAAGTTTTGAATTAAATTGGATAGTTATTTTCTTCAACTGAAAGATTTATTTGAATTTATTGCTTCCTACAATGGATTGGAAATTTTCCTGAGCACCGCTGGCATCTGATGCGCTTCCCGAGATTCCCATCTCCAAATTATCAGGCGGAGCCGGCTGTAAAATTACATTTAATGTAACATGGATCTTCAGGGGCAATTTATCAAATTCACACGGTGTATCACACGGTATCGGTCTGTTGACAGGAAGTTTGTATGTCAGGAAACATTTATTATTTGACAATTTAAGTTCAACAAGATATAAAAATATCCCATTTTCCCTTTATGAAACTTTTTTCTGGAACTGGACCACCTCTGTGAGGTACTGACGGGTGACTTGCACTGTACAGTTTAAATGTAAATTGAGTCTCAATCCAATGCCAGGGGCGATGGACTTTGAAAGGGAATCGGGGGATATGTATGACAGACGGTTGATCTGACTGCCAGTTTTACACTATTATGAGAAGCCAACATTAGCCCCAGTTGAGGCATCAGTAAATCAGACTACGTAGCAGTTGGAGCAGCTTGGGGCGACTCTCCTGTACCAATTCTCTAGATTGAATACGAGTGAACCTTTACTCAGCTCCGTGAAAACAGCAGACTGAAATTTACCGGGAGGAAGGCAGAGTCTCAATAGCAATACATGGTGTTACTGACCACTTGAGGATCAATTGCCTGAAAAAACCGAACTTCCTAAAGGACACCAATGAAGGAAACAATGGAGAAGATTTCACTTTTTAAATCTTTTACTTTAAAATGCAAATCAAAGGAAAAAAATGTATAATTAACTGCTAATTGCATTCAGTAGAAAGTATTAATTATAGTTTAATTAGTTGATACAACAATGGTAAGTCTCACGGATTTCTCAGCTAGCACTCAGCATATATTTGGCTCTGTATTCAGTGCCAAAGTCTCTCAAAACTCCATCTTGCTTCAGCAGTGCTCAACTACTCTTCTTCACGCAGGGTCTGTTTCCCAAGTAGCCTCCAACAGCCAATTAACTCCATCCCAGGTCCATGGATATGACTATCATCAACAAGGCCTACTTCTGTGGAGCCTCTTTCACCCACGTCACCACAGTCCTGATGGAGGAGTTTTACCAGAGGCACTGTCACTCACCATTCAATAGCACTCTGGTACACAGCATGATCAGCTCTGGCTAAAATAACAGAAGAACATCTCCCAGCTCTTCAGCGTGCCTGGGTGGATCACAGATTTTCTCAGGTTTTAGTCTTTGAAGATTCCTCCCAGACACAGCTTCAGCAAGAGCCCCTGGGTGTGAGCCACTTCTGCTGAAAAAAAAAATGAATTTTTTTAGACACCTGCTTCGTCTGATCACAGACTGAAATCCTAGTTCCAATCTGTTTATGCATCCCAATCCATTTCCATTCTCTTAACAATTAATTTCTCAGAAGTCTGGTGACCAATTAGGAAATCTCTCCCCCAGAAATCTGGTTCCGGTCTCTGCTTCAGCTAGGGGTAATATCAAAAATACTGCCCTTGAAAATAATCACAGTACAGTGCATATTCGTTTATTTATTTTAACAATTTCATCAACATTGTCCAATATTGTAAATCGGATACCTGTATATAACGCGAGGCAGAAATGCACAGTGACATTTCGCATAATATTCTGTGGAAAGTATCTGAGTGCCCCTTTTACCTACTTTCTCCTTATTTTCCCACAGCGAACCTGATGACAATCGTGATTCTCTGCAGAGGAAATTGCGGCCTTTCAAAATGTATTTCATTCTATATGGTGTCCATGGCAACAGCCGATTTGCTGGTTATGCTGAACAATGTTCTCGTGTATAAAATCCTGAGTAAGCGTTTTCCACGTATAATCCTGGCCTATACAGCCATTTGCAAGTTCATAATGTACACAAATAATGTGAACCTGTATTTAACGGTGTGGTTTACAGTCTGCTTCACATTTGACCGATTTGTATCTATCTGTAGTCACAAGTTCAGAACAAGGTATTGCACAGTGAGAACTGCGGCTACAGTTCTAACAGCAATCTCTGTCCTCTCATGTTTACAGTGCATCCCCTTTTGGTTTGCATTTGAACCTAAGCCAATAATTAACAATGCTCACTGGGGTTTCCAGCCCAGCCTGGAATTTTATACATCTCCTTTTGGTGTAACATTTATTTGGCTACAAAGTATTTTATTGACTTGGATTCCTTTCACTTTGATATTACTGTTTAATTGTTTGACAGTCAGACGGATTTTAGTAGCCAGTCGAGCCCGGAAGGAGCTCCGGGGTCACAGCAGCGAGAATCACAGTGATCCGGAAATACAGAACCGAAGGAAATCGATTATATTACTGTTCACTGTATCGGGTACTTTTATACTGTTGTGGCTGACAACAGTCGTTTGTTCGTTAGTCAGTCGTATGGTCATCCATGTACGACCAGATTATGCAGCTCCTGCATACATCACTACTGAAACCGGATACATGCTCATGTATTTGAGTTCCAGCACAAACGCGTTTATTTATGCAGCAACACAAACTAAATTCCGGGAAGAGCTGAAGAAGATAATGAAATATCCTTGGACAATAATACTGATAGTGATAAAAAATGCAAAATGAAACCAAGTCTTCTTCTTCTCACTGTATTGAAATTGTAGCTAAATTTCCAGTTTTTAATGTTGGCATTTCTGCTGCCAGTTTTTTTTAAAGATATCAGAAAACATTGTTCCACTTTGTGTCATGTGTCTTATGCCTGCTGATTTTCCACTGGGGTTATAAATGTTTCTTGCAATAGCGGTGCATTTGTCACTCAGGGTACAGAGTGAACCGTCATTAACATGTTCCAGCAGTGGAGTAAAACCTCTCTGTGCTGGCCTTCACTCCCTTGAGCTGCAGCAACTGCAATGAAAAGAGCCAGTTTAATAAACAGCTAAGATCCAAAAAATTCCAATGTCCACAGCTGTTTTTTGCGAATCGCGAACACTGAGGACGTCCTGACACGTGCGCACGCGCTGAAATTGCCTCGGAAGTTTCAGTTCCTGATTGGTTGATTTGCGCTGTCCTGGGCGCTCTGTCAATGTCTCTTCCACTGAGCTCAGTGTCAGAGCTTTGGGTCGGATACGCTGGACTTGTTTGCATACTTCTGCTGCGAATGTTATGCTGGTTAAAACGCGGTCTAACTCAGAGAATAACAAACATAACTGAACTGAACCCTACATCCAACACTCCAGCTCAACACCCCCACTCCCTACCCCCAAAAATCCTGAATAGTTCCCCAACTCTCACAGCCTAAGCGATCCGACCGCCCACCGGACGCAATGGCTCAACAATTCAATTGCCCAGCTCGCCTGACTGATGTCTCTCCGCTCCGACTTCCAGTTCCAAATCGCCTATTTGCCTCCGAACTAGACTCCCAACCACCCCCTTCTCACCACCTGACTGCCCTTTCTCGAACTGACTGCCTGACAACACGGCTACATTCCCCGACTCAACTAGTCATCTAACCTGACTACCCAACTGACACAACGGCCCAAATGATCCACTTTGAATATTCTCGATCAGACTGCCTACCCCACCCGAATGCTCACTCTACCTGATTAACCACTTACGCGACCCAACTGCCTACCAAACCTCAATACCCAACGACAGATCCGAACGGCCATCCAGCCCGATTACCCACTTACACGACCCAACTACTCACCCAACCTGAGTACCTGACTACGCGATCTGACAGCCCACCCAATGTCATTACCCACCTCCATGACCTGACTGCTCACCTGACGTGACTGATGATCCTACCCAACTAACTACCCACCTCTGACCCGACTACCCACGCCCAGCCTAATTACCCATGTCCAGCCTGACGACCCCCTGAACCAACAGAGCGACCAACCTGAGTCCCCCCACGATCCGACCACCTGCCACCAACCCGACTGCCCACACAACCCAACGTCTGAGTTGCTGCTCCCCAAGTGTTGATTTAACAATTCAGCTGGGTGGACAGGATAATCTGAACCAAGGTTGTCATTACATTTCTGCACTTCTCTGTGATTTGGGTCAAAAGGCCTGTGATCTATGAAGGGTTTCTTCTTCTTTCAGAGGCGCAAGCACAGTTTAATTTAGTGGCTTTATAAGAACTGGTGGAATGTGTTCAAGATGGTGAGACTGAAGCTCCTGAATCAGGACTCAACTACAGCTGAAGCTATTGAGTTACCCACTTCGCATCTGGACTAGACTGCTTCCCCAGCCCGATCACACCACCAGCAGGATTGCCCAGCCGTCCTTACTATACCCCCGACCCGACTGCCCAACCTATCTGACTGCCCAGCCCATCCATGTATATGTTCGACCCTACTACATAATCATGCAGCCAGCCAGTCACCCATTGATCCACTCACCCATACACTCAATAACTCAGATGCATTCCTTTAAAAACTTGAGAGATTCAAAAATTTATCTGAATACGGCAGCTTGTGTTGTAAAAATGGGTTTATGTCCCCTCTTATGCCACCTTTTATTTTGCTCATAGGACTTGCCCTGGAGAATTATCACTCGCCCATTATAGCTTCAGCTCGTATCAGACGTCATGCCAGAAAATGGGTAGTATTATTGGGGATCAGAAAACGTCACAGGCAGTGGCAATGTGCCCATCATTACACCTGTCCGGAAGATCTGAGGTATTTGCTCCGCCTCCATAAGTTTAACAGCCTCAGAATTCACTGGGTAAAGGGATTGGTTATTCTATTAGTTTAATATTCCTCACATCGTCTCATTTGTGGCCATTCATTCCTGATCCTTCAAATCGTGGAAGGAATGTGCTTCTTCCCTCCCTTCTTATGTTAAATCACCTGTGTGCAACTCACCAAACTTTATCAATCATATACAAATTGAAAATCCAGTGAAGGCCAAGAAACTGCAGTTAAACCAGCTAATTAATACCTTTCAGCAAGAGATGGTTGTGTCCTTGCACCAGCTGACCAGAGAAAAATGTATTTTACATTTCGCAGCTGCTCAAATTACAGGGACTGTGCTGGAGAGATTCCAGTTAAAGATCTGCAAGCTCACCCCTCCGGAATACATAAGCGGAAATTACAAGAATGCTTTCCAACAGATGGTGTTCTCAATTAGAATTAATAAGACTGTCATGAAGTTTGTCCATATTGAATCGTGTTGTTTTCTCCTCATATTGTAGTAGCTGCCATCTTTAGCCACTACCTGCTGAGCAGCGAAGAATATGTCAATTTGAAACAACACGGGGCTAGCGGGCCAATACTGACCTTGCAGTCAGGGTCAGTTTCAGGGTGAAGTGAAATTAAACGGATTTCAAGGTGTGCTATTGCACTCTGATTCATAAAATTCAGGAAATTTACTAGTAGCAATGAAACAGGAATACAGCAATATATATGCATCAAGAATAGGTGGAATTTCAATTATATTGATCAATATTGAAACAATCTATTAGACAACAATTTAAGGGTGTAATATTTTTGGCCGATGGGGAAACCAGCTGGTTCAATAAGGAAAACTATCAACATTGTATAGGAAAAACAAATTAAATTCGCGTTATATGGTATTGAATTGTAACAATTGCAGAATTATATAATGCAGAATTAAATGGATTACTAAGCAGAGGGATCGACAGTACTGTGTAAAATTGTGGTCGTATTATTTCAGATGTTGGAAAATGCAAGATTTATATCCGCCCACGCCCCTCCCCCACGGGCAATCCCGCCTCCGCCGCAATAAAAAATCATTGTCTGCCTCTGCAATTTCTACCATTTAAATATATTTTAAACATAATTGCACGGATTGGGTTCTCAATAAGAGAAGCATTGATTTCATTGCTCAAGAACATGATTAAAACATTTACGCTTCAATAGCGATATAACTTATGCAGTTTTTGAATGGCCTGTCATTAGCTGCTTACTTTAAGCAACATTCTGCCATGCTCTCCTTCATGTTGAGATTCTCCAAAAGTCAAACTTCACAATGGAACCCAGTGCGACAACACTGAATAGGTGCTTGTCAAAGTCACAGAAGACATCATATGCTGGATATGAGCATAAAGTCAGCGTCTGACCATATATCGTCTCGATCGCATAGATTACATTATATCACGCAGCTCCGCCCTTTCTTCTGCTAACCTCACCCGCCATGCTTATGTCTGCTCCAGGCCTTGCTTATAAATTATTACCCTTTCGGCCTTCCACCATCCATTGTCCAGAGATGCTATATCAGGGAAAGTCCTAATTCCCAGAATGTAACTGGCACTGCGTCACATTCACAAAACATTAGTGATCGATGGAACCTTACTTTCGGTCTAACAGCGTTTCACTTTTAGACTTTTCATTCCCGTATTCAAATCCATCCAAGGCCTTGTCCCTGCCAACACCTGTGATCTCCTTCTCTGCAAGCTTCTGAAAATTCTTTATGCCTCATATTCTGGCGCCCTTGTCACTCCATAATTCCTTCCCTCCACCACTATTGGACGTGCTTTCAAATCTCTAGGATCTACGATCTGGAGTCCTCTCCCAAAAACTCAATCTCCTCCTTCATAATCGTCCTTAAAACTAATATCTTTTCACCTCGTCCTACTGCTTTAATTACCTGGCTCAGTATCCTTATTTGTCCAAATACACTCGTGTTAAGCACCACGACGATGTTTTATTAAGTTAACAGTGTGATATCAATGAACGTTGTTATTTGCTAAAATGAGCATCCATTCTTGTCAGACCGTCGCCAACACATGCCTGAATAATTATGTCCATTTAAAGTGGGTGGAGTATTAATCATTAAATAATATTGCGCATTGATTCCATTCGTGACACTAGAACTCCGATCATCAGATTTTACGATTTCAGTGCAGGAAATGAATCCAATCCGGATTCACAGTGCATTTGCTGAAAATTAACACTGCGACCGAGAATGTTACAGCACAGTGACTGTTCTCAACTACTCGGCCCTCAAATGTTCCTGCAAGGCTCAACGTGTCAGACAAGTTTCAGCTTATGCTGGAGAGATAACCAAAATTGGCGACTTCGAAAGGCTTTGTGACAACGATAGGAAATAAAAAACGTCGAAGCTGTCGTCATTCCCGGAGCGTGTCAAATCCCATTGGGATATACTGAAGAGGTCGCGACATATTAGCACTGCGGTCCACGTTCGCTTCATAGATGACTTTGATCCAATCGTGGTTCTTTATAAGCGCACGTGATTATTTTCTTCCGTTCTTGAAAATTACCACTTTTTGCCGGATTAATTTAAAGCCATACATTGCAGAAACAGACAGAGACAGTGCTGAGATTCAGATTTGGGATCTTCAGTTTAATAGCCCGGCGCTTTCAACAACTAAGCCACGGTGACAACATGCAAGCAAGCATTGTAATCCAATATTATGAATTGTATACCAGTATGTTGCTGCAATGTAATCATAAAAAAGTTAGGGGAAGTTGTATTACCTCATTTTAATATTCTATAATCCAGATAACATGAAGAGAATGCTGGAAATACTCAGCACTTCAGGCAACATCTGCGAAGAGAGAAGGAGATGTAACCTTTCAGATCGGTGGGCAATCGTTTAAACAGCACTGTTGCAAAGTAATTCAGACACCGAAACGGCAGAAGTGTTCATAATACCTCTTCCCTCACCTCTATGCAATCCAGACAGGTTGACCTTCATTCAGATCGACATGTCGGGAATCAGTGAAACATTCAGATGATGCTTCTTATTTGCTTCTTGCTTGGAGACGTTTTCTGGCACCTGGTTTTCGTTCCATGTCTTCACGCTCTACACTTCCCTCCTGACAGGGGAAACAACCCACTGCCAAATATATAGAGGTGCCACTTCAATCCCTCAGAAAACCTGATGAACAACTTCAGTCAAACCGGGCAGCACCACCTAATGATTTATCAGTGAACTGACAAAAAATAAGCATTTTCAATATTTTATCTGTTGCGCATTCAACTTCGGTGAAAAAAAAGACTCTCAAGATTTCTCAATTTCAGTGTCATCTTTATGAAACGGTCAAGCCCCAGTGCCTATATCACTCTCGTCAACGGCCAAATTAAATTGTTTGATGTAATGGGGTGCTGCAGAAACTCGCTTCGTAGTTAATACACTTTTCAAACTATCAAATGCCTTCTGACACTCCAGTGTCCATTGAGACTCCTTATTCCTTTTTAACAGTCCAGACAGTGGTACAAGCACACTGTTAAAATTTGGTGCAAAATTCCTGTAAAACCCACTCATGCCCTGAAATGTTACAACTTTCCCTTTTGTTGTAGGCACTGGGAAATCCACGTTAGCCTTGACTCTCACAGCTCTTGGAGCTACCTTACCATGTCCAATGATACGGCCAAGGTAGGTAACTTGCATTTTTGCAAATTCACTTTTAGGCAACTTCCTCACTAAATTTGCTTCTCGTAATCGAGTAAATAATTGTTCCAGATGCAGCAAATGCTCCTCCCAAGTCTCACTGAAAATGATTAAATCATCAATCAAAACAGCACAATTGCTTAGACTTGCAATCACTTTGTTTTTCAGCCTTTGAAATATCACAGGTGCATTTTTCTTACAAATGGCATGACTTTAAACTGATATTGTCCATTTGGTGACAATTGCTCTCTCTGATAATGGTACATGTCAATACCCTTTTAGCAAGTCAAACCTAGAAATAATTTTTGATTGTCCCACTTTCTGAAATCCATCCTGCATTTGTTCCATTAGCCATGAATCCACTTTTGTCTCCGCATTCGACTTTCATAGTCCACACACAGCCTGAGTTTCCCACGTAGTTTTGGTACCAGAAAAATAAGTGAAGTCCAGTTGCTGCAACTAGACTTAATGATATACTTTTGAAACACCACATCACTTTATTTTTGTACTGATGGTAACTTCGCTGGACTTAATCTGGGGGGATGTTGCCTTATCGATTATGAAACCTCCACAGAGAAGTCATGTATGGTTAAATCTGTCCTCCCCAATGCATTCACACAAATAGGTTTGTTCGCCTGCAATAGCCCATCCAAGTGACTTTGACACTTATCTAGAGGGTAACTCAGCAATGTCAAGTACGCCCTCATTATCCAATTTGATTAGCAGAGAATCAATTTCAGAGTCATGCACTTATACCTGTTTATCATCATCCGCCATCACTCATGTCTCATTTTGTTCCTCTTCCATGGCAAATAACTTTTAAATCATATTTGCATGACACAGCATTTGCTTCTTTATTCTATCTGGAGTATTGTTAAATCATTTACTTCACTCAATCTCTTTTCAGTCCTGTAAGGCCCACTAAACCGTTCATTTAAGGAATCACTAAGTTCTCGTAACAGAACTAGCACTTTCTGTCCAACAATATAATTCTGAACTGTAGCCTTCTGGTCGGCTTTCACTTTCCTCATTTTCTGTGATCTCTTTATATGCTCCCCAGCCAACTCACATGCTCTAGCTAAACTCTCTCTGATGCTCGTTGTGTAATTCAGGGGAGTAGTTTCTGGTCTTTGGCCCACCAATTTCTCAGAAATAATTGTCAGTGGTCCCCTTAGTTCATGACCATTAACTAGTTCGAAAGGACTAAAACGAGTCAATGCATTAGGAACATCCCTAATAGCAAAGGACAAGAACAAAATTCCCCTACCTTATCCTTTGGATAATTCTGAAAGTACACTCTCATCGTAGCTAGTAAAGTTCAATTCCATCCTTCCAAAGCTCATTGTGACACCAATTGATAAGCTGTTGACCTAAACTGCTTTATCCCCAAAAGATCATTATTTCCATAAACATCAGTGACAGTACACTTGAACACTTATCTGATTGTATTTTCTTAGGAAAACCATATCTCGTAAAAAAAAGGTTAAACCTTCCACAATCTTCCACAATCTACTTTGTTGTAATATTTTTTAATACATCGCTTCAGAAAATCTGGTAGACACATCTATTAATCTCAGTAAGTCCTGATTCCCAATTGTAGTCTTACATAAGGGCCCAACACAATCAACCATGACCCTCATAACAGGTCCTTCAAATGCTGGTATTGGGACACAAGGTTCCGACTTAATCACAGCCTATAGTTTCCCTATCACCTGACATTGTGACCAGTTCCACAGAATTTTACTACATCCCAGTGCTATCCTGGCCAATAAAAATATTTCTGCACATTTTTTGCCAGTGTCTTTCTAATTCCAAAATATCCCCCCAATGGCATTTCCTGAGCCATCCTCAGAAACTCATTCCTAAACCCTAATGGGATGACAATGTGATTTACCACCTTCCAGCTTTCATTTGATGAGACATGATCGGCCTCCATTCTCTCATTTAAATTATCACCCTTAAGGTAGTAACACTTTGAAATACATGTTCCTTCTATTTCCGTGCAAACTGTCTAATATAACTATTTAAATAGTAGATCCTTTTGCTGCAACTCAATTAACTGTTTTCAGTTAAGCATCTCATTCGAATTTTCCTCTGTTGTGTCTTTCTGAAAACTTTTATCAAACACAGTACCTGCTGAATGAATTTCATTACCTTCTTCCTGCCTTTAAACTGCCTGTCCAACCTATTTCTTTTGCTTCAAGCTGTGTGCCTGTCATTTCCTTTCAAGACAATCTGGAAACAATCAAGGATGCTCCTCTTGTAACACCTCTGTTTAAAATAATTATACAGGCCGTTCAAATGCCATAGGCAATATCCACTTACCGATCCAACTGCTTCATAACACAGAATAAAACGTATTCAATGAGCATTTTATCCAGCATTTCAACGGTCACTGCTCCAGCTTACCACAATTTTTTTTTAATTTGCCTTCCACTATATGATAAATTTAGCATTTCCATGGACTCACCTATTCCTGTAATTCCGTTCTGAAAACCAAGTATCACTACCCTACAACATTGATGGTTAACTTGCCCCTATGTCTCTTAAAACTTTAACATCTTTACATACTCCACCCCGTACACATGGAAAGACTTTCCTTTCACACACAAAGTCTTTATTTATTTCTACAACCTGCTCATCAGAATTAGCTTGGGTAAATTGTGAACACATTCCCACTCCTTTACATGTCACTGATTGTCCTTGATTTATTTGTGCACACACGCCTGTTTTTTTTTACCTGTGTCTGAACCTCAAAACCTACAGTACTGTTACTTCCATAACATTTCTGCCCCTCAACAATTTCAATCGATTTAGTCTACAATTGTCAACATGCCGACTTCCTGTGTCCCACTTAATTACAATGAAAACACTTCAACTTTCGAATGTCACTTCTATCCTCAACACCTTCGTTTTTATTTGGAGAAATAAACTTCCTGAGAATTTACACCTAGACCTTCTCTTCCCCGAGTGCCCAGCTTCCTTTCACCTTCCCACTTTCTCTCCCTTTCGTAGAAAAAAAAAGTTGAAAATAATTGTTTTTAGCTCTATGCACGGACATATAATCATCTGCTGCTTCTCTTACAAAAACAACCCTCTGTTCCTCCACATGAGTTCGCACTGCGTAAAAAATTGAATCTTTAAATTCTTCCAAAAGAATTACTTCTCTCAGGTCTGCAAAGGTTGTCTCTATTTTTAATGCCTATATCCACCGGTCAAAGTTACTTTGTTTTAATCTCTCAAGCTCAATGTAATTTGCCCAGACTATTTTCTCATAGCCCTAAAGTTCTGCCTAAATGCTTCAGGAACCAACTCACATGCGCTCAAAATAGCCTTTATTTTCCACACCATAATACACAGTCTATTCTTCTGATAGCCAAGATTATAGCTCATATACTCTAAGCATAACCTGGATTGCAACAACAGTTTCCTGTGGCTATTTCATCTGGTTTGCTAACTGTTCAAATGAAAGAAAAAATGTTTCAACATCTTTTGCTCAAACTTTGGAAGAGCTTGTACAAATTTAAACATTTCTCCCACTGGGTTCTACTCTGTAGATGAGTTCTTCTTCACCTCCCGGCATCCCTTTTGTTTTATCTCCTAACATTGTCAGTTGTTATTTTATCACTCTCTCTCTCTCTCTCTCCCTCTCGCTTCCCACTCTCTCTCTCTCTCTTTCCTACTTCTTTATCTTCACAATTTCTAACTCCCTGCTTTCGTTCTCTCCCATGCCTTTATGCCTCTTCCCTGGGAATTATCTTTCTATTTCCTTTCCTTCCATTTCACTCGTTTCATTTGCACCTGAAGTTGAGCCCATCCCAATTACCCACCACTTGGAGAACTCTGTGGCTCAGGCATTCCTTCCAATTTCAAATGCCGTGCTATTATTTCAATTTCACCTGCTTTCTGTGCTGCTACAGGTAACCCAAATTGTAATATAACAGCTAACTCTCTTAACTTATTCTTGGATACTGTCTTAAACCCAACCAGACTTATATCCTCTACTTCCAAAAAAAATTTAGCCACGGATACAGCCATTTTTGCAATCTCACCAATTCGAATTTACTTCACACACTCTCCTGAATTCTAAGTGCTTATTGTACTCGACGTTAGATTCACCAATTCCAAAACAGCAAGGATAACAAATGTATACTGCAAGGAGCTCCCAATCATTATGACACTGCCGATGGTAAAGGCTGAGTTAATCAAGTCACTGAGGGAAACTTCAAACAACTGTCATAACCCATTTTTGCAATTTGCATGTTTTAAGATGCAGGATTTGAATTCATTCGTAATAAAGCCACTGATTCTCTAGAGGATTTTTAAAACTAAGTTAAACCTTTATTAATGCAAGAACGATTGTAAGTCTACATATGTATGTCTACAAAATTACTTCTATTAAATAAGTCCCCATAGAGCTCTATTTTAAAATATAAATTCCACTAACATTGTAGGCATCATCCTTCTTCAGGAAAAGGCACAGCAAGCAATTCGGAAAGCAAACGGCACATTGGCCTTTATTGCAAGTGGATATTGCAAGCGCAATAAAAAGAAACAACCACACTTTTCCAGGTGCACGGGGTTTCTGTGAGACCGCACCTGGGATATTGTGTGCAGTTTTGGTCATCATATTTTAGGAAGGACATTGGAGACAGTATAGCGTAAATTAACTAGATTGCTCATATTGTGCGAGGCTTAATGATATTCTCTAATATTCTGTGGGTTTTGGAAGGATGAGAGGCGATCTGACTGAAATACGTAAGAAGGGGTTTGACATAATAGATGCAGTTAGTTTTTCCTTTTGGGCAATCTCTATGTGGTCATAATCTCAGGATAATGGCCAATCATTTGAAAAAAAGTGATAACATTTCTTCACTCAAAATTTATGAATTTTGAAATGTTTTGTTCCAGAAGCCTATAGATGATCCAACATTGAAAACATTGAAGTCTGAGATAGACCGAATTTGGTCTGTCATGAAATCTAGGAAAATGGGGAGCGTGTGGGAAAGTGGAGTTGAAGCCAAAGATCAGCCATTTTCCTGTTGGCTTTCAGAGCAGTCTCAATGGGCTGTTTGGTTTTCTCCTGCTCCTGTTCCACAAGTTCTTGTGTTCTCACATTGAAGTACATTTGCCAATTCCATTCACATTCTCTCAGTTATGAATGCCGCCCTATATTTCATCACAGTTCTCTACCCCTTAAATCGTGCCATTCACAAACTTTGAAATTATTCTTCTGACTCCCCATTGCGTTTCCATATCTATAAGGTGAACGGCAGTGGGCCAAGCATCGGTCTGTGTGAAAAGCTACCTTCTGCCAGTCACTGAAGACTCTCTTTTTTGCTTTTGGAGCCAACTTACTGAACTGTGTCCTGAAAGTGCATTTTCTGATTTTAGCCAGATTTATATTTAGAATGTGCTTTGAAAATCCAAATGGAGAGAACATGTATGTGAGTTTGTGTGTTTGTGTTTCTATGTGTATGTTTGTTTGTGTGAGAGAGAGAGAGAAAAAAGAGAAGAGAAAGTGATCGATACATGCTGTGTGGGGTGTGGGTGGCAGGCGTGAGTGTTGTGAGTGTTATAGAAAGAAAGTGCGTTTCTGAGGTATTATTTTAATTCAGGTTGTGTTTTTGTGTAAGTTTCTGTGAAAGACAATGAGTCAGGTAGGATGTTGGTGAGAAGATGCGTGTGAAAAATAAGTTTCAGATGGTTAGAAAAAAATATCCGCCGAAATTGCAGCAGCATAAAGTTTGTGACAGAGAGATGAGGGAGAGGGATACAATGCCATTGAGTTACTTAGGGCAGAAATAATCTTCAGATAAAAAGGCAGGTTAAGTGAATCAGCAACAAGATGGTGTTATGTGGAGAGGTGAGAGTTTATTCACTTTGTTAATAAGTGTAGAAAATCCGTTTTCTTAAAGTGCTGAAATAATAAATGTTGATGTTCAGGGAGACTTGGGTGTACTTGTTGAATGAACACACGAAGTTAGCAGGCAGGAATAGGAAGCAATTAAGAAAGCAACATGCATGTTGACCATCATTGCCAGGGGTGCACAGCAATAAAGAACTATTTCTATAATTGCACAG
The DNA here is from genome assembly GCF_017639515.1 of Carcharodon carcharias. NCBI lineage: Eukaryota > Metazoa > Chordata > Chondrichthyes > Lamniformes > Lamnidae > Carcharodon > Carcharodon carcharias. The sequence continues at coordinate 177,026 of NW_024470592.1, read as the reverse complement.
AGTTTGGCTGAGACTACATCTGTAATAATGTGCGCAGTTTTCGAGCCCACGTTTCTGGAAGGATATGTTTGCAGTGGAGACGCTAGAGGGAATGGTCACTAAATTGGTCCCTGGCAGGAAGGCTTGTCCTATTATGAGAGCCTGAGTTAATTGGGCCTATATTTTCTGGAGTTTGGAAGAACGAGAGGTAGTTTGAGCGAAACATACACAATTCTGAAGCGGCTTGACAGGGGAGAGGCTGAGAGATTTTTTCTGCTAACAGGGGATCCAAAATATGGGGATGGGGATCGGGGTGGGGTGGGTGGGGACTGCCGGCGGGGGTGGGGATTGGGGGTTCGTTGTGGCCACAGTGTCTGGATAAGAGGCCGAACATTAGGACTGAGGTGAAGAGAAATTCCTTCACTGGAAGAGAAGCTATTCCTTAGAATTCTGAACCCCGGAGGGATAACGCAGAGTTTTGTTTTATGCATCACGATAGTGCTGCAAACATCATTGGGTCTTCTTCCTGTTGAAGGAGCTGTACGGCCAATTGAAAGCATGTACTTAACAGAGCGTCCGAACGCCGACATGAATTATGGAAAAAAAAGCAGCGCTAACGGTGCAAGGCAGTTGCATTCCTACAAATTGGAACGGTTATTTTAAAAATGGTCGAATGTATGCTTAGTTCAATTAGCTCCATCTGTGTTGAATGAATCGATGGATAACTCACAACCTGCTACGTTAATCCACCTCCTGGTGCATCCTATCATCTGCGGAATTATACTCAACCGCAAGTTTCGACTGTTATTGAGACAATTGGAGTGTACGTTAACTGTGCATTAAACTATGAGTTTACTTTGAAATGCGTTGGTGGTGAAATGTTGAAGGAACAAAAAACGGGCTTCCAACGCTGAGTTGCCATAATTGAGGGCGAACATTTTTACGGCGCACATTTCCCATTAGCGAAATTTTGCCTGTGTTGTAAATTTTAAATGTGAGTTGTTTTTGCTCGAATTTTGCTGTAGCCCTGTTTATGACTGCAGCTGCCGGAAGCCATTTCATTTCCGATTGCTCTCTCAGCAAAGCCTATTCATAAGCGTATTTCTTAATAGTCAGTCAGCTGCTGGCTAGGCCAAAATACATTTGTTGCTTCGTGATGTATTTTTTTAAAAAGCTGCACAACGAACTCTTAATGTGCTGTTAAATACTTTGAAACATGCCAGGAACGAAACAAAATATCCAACCGGGCAAAGTCTTCCTCATTGCACGTGTAGTTGAGACATAAACTAGGTCGCTGAGTAGCCAATGCTTCCCGGTGCAACTTGCTGTCGTTCCAAATCTCTCAAAAAATCTTGTTACGAAGACATCCAGGGGAGGGAAAATAACAATGAGCTCTTCCCACCATGAAGCAGCTTCGCTGTATGTTTGTTACTGAGATAATTACATAAATCACAACGGCAGTTGGCCTGATATTTGTTATTTACTGGTTTTCTAACTGGCTCAAAACGCCTAAAGTCGTTCATTGCGATCTAGGCGGAAACATATTTCAGTTATTTGCACTTGCAACTCCCCCGAATTAACAACCAAATTTAAGGCAAGCCAGACCCACCAGGCGTGTCAGCACACTGGGATACCGTCGGATTAAACAAGGTAGCTTGTTCTTTGGCCCGCGCAGGCACGATTGTCCGTTTCTGTGCTGCAAACTTGATGTGATATCCATGAGAGCAGTATGAAGAACTCATCGGGAAATGTCAATCTGATTTGGCCTCGAGGCCGATCATTCAATGGGTGAGATGTGGTGTAAGACGATATCTGTATCGGCTATAACCAGCTAGTGACTCGATGACCAACTGATTGCGTGGGAGTGGATGGGAAATGGGGCGGATTGAGGGGATCAGGGTCAGGGGCTGGGTATCTTGAGCCAGTTAATGCCATTAGCGTCAGTATTAACCCCATAACCATTAACAACACAGGAAACCCAGAGGCCTTATTCCAGCAAACGATTGCTGAAGGAATCATGTCGAGTGAGAAATTTAGATGGGTTGAATGGAATACTGTACGTAGATGGGCTATATGAGTTGAAGGAAACACTATGAATTAATGGGCTGGAACGTTTGAAGGGAATATCTGGTTGACTGGACTTTAGCTTTTAGTTATATGTGCTGAACCCACTTTGAAATTTTGTTCGCAATTGCGATATATGCGTTCTGCAGACTCTGGCCAAAATTGTTGTGTTGAACATTTACTGCTGTCTTCCTCAGGCTCGAGCTTTTAAATCTAACATCAAGTTAAATGAACTATTAGAATTAAAACAAGCAGGAATCATTTCGGCATTGCTCTTGTCAAGGTTTTTGCTTTAACCTGGTGTTTAGGGTGTGGGTGATATTGGCAAGGCCACTTTTCTTAAACATCACTCGTTGCCGGCCAGTACTTGTTTCTTCTTGAGCTTTTGCAGACGTTAAAGTTGTGGTTAGTCGTGTTGGAAATTATTTCCAAGGAGTATGGATGGAAATGATGAAGAACCATATATACCAATGTCTGGATGGCGCGTGGCTTGAGGCGAAATGCTCAAATTAATTTGCAAAGCAAAGACCCACTCGATTAACCGTTCCTACATTTGCTTCCAAAGTATTTGTATGCGAGCAGTGGCTGAGGTGTGTATACGCCTTTAATAATACGTGCATAAGAATGGCTATATTTCCACTAGCAGTTCCTGTTTTTTTTTTCTGAAGAAATGTCAAAACAGTATTATCATCATTATCTTTGGTCTAGAGTTTTACCTTATTGTTTCTTAAATAACTGTAACTAATGTTGTTTATGATGTAACCAGCCCTATAGTCTCGCCGGAGAATTCTCTCTAATATAAATAGCGGCTTCTTCGAAGGCGCAATGATGTTTAAGCAGTTGTCCTCACACGTATACTTACCTCATAGACAATGGGATATCTACTAATCTTGCAAATAGAAAGCATATTCTACCATGTTCTTACAGCTATTGGCGTTACTGGTAAGGCTTTGGATCCTGAACTAATCGTATTAAGAAATGTTGAAGTGTTACTATTCGTGCTACCTGCCTTGTACAGGAACATACTCAGATTGCTCCGTGTGTTATGAAGTCACAAATTGATTATTACTAGCTCAACCAAGTGTCGTTTTCCTGTTTGCTGTGGGAGGGTTGCTTAGATACACTCTTGGCTTTCTTCAGTGCTCGATGCAGTTAATGTTGCTGGAATCTTCCCCTGTATTGACTTTTGTACAGTCTAATTTCCAGTACAAATACTACAATCAGAATTTTAATGTAGATTCATGGTTAAGTGCCGTTTTTAATTCTCATATTCTTGTAAGTGGTTTATTCAATCTAGGCCAATGAACTTTCTATGTTTGGATTTTTTAAATTTATTTTTTGAATGCGATAAATAAACATTTAATTTGGTTTGCCGGCAGGTGTGTTGGAGTGACCTTTCATTTGATTGATTGATTTCGTTGGCCAATGAGAAGGAAAATAACACAATACAATATGGTGTCATTCTACAGTGTAACAATAATTGTAATTAAATTTCAATATTAACTTAAATCTGAGAACCATCATGTTAACCTTTCTAACTTTACTCATACGTCACGAGATGTTTCATTATTTCCGATGAAATTGTACACTCCATATCTTCTGTAACTATGTACTGTCGTTTTAAACTCTGAGAGATAGAAATTCATTTCAGATAGTAATGCACAGGTGTTGGTGTTGGATCAACCGACTTTCACACTCAGCGTCTGATGTTTAGAGCCATTACTGTCAACCTAATCATATACCCAGCATAGCTTGCAATGGGCGACAAACACGATTCACTCATTATGCGCTATTGTCGACTTTCTACCGGTCACTGTTTAACGCAGCATTAAATATATATATTTTCCTTGTTGAAATACAGATAAAGCAAGCCAATAGCAAATTAATTAAATAAAGTTAATCAACTTTACATATTATGCACTCTTTATACGAGCAATAGGATAAAAAATACGTTCAGCACCGAGCAAGATACTGAACATAATCACTCAGCATGTGTTTTAATGGCCACAAGTTAAGGTAAGATCCGCAATAAGTTGTTTATAACCCAATGCTCGAGAATTGTAGCTAACTTCTGAGATAGAAATCTCCCGCTTATTTCATCCCTCCATCGTTTAGCTCTCATGTGAAATTAGTAGTTCGCTCGAGGACAAAGCCATTCTGAATGATGGCTGCAACAAGTATTTCTTACTTCAGCGCCTTAGTCGCATCTGGAGAAATATGCAGTTTGAAAGTTTTCTCATCACTTCAATACCAGACCTGACACTTGACACCACATCTTAACTCCTATGCTGAGCGCCATAGACATTTTGAATTATTATCCGAATTTAATTCATTACAAAAACTCTTTAATGTTGCAAATATTGTGATCGAATACATCTAAATTGGTAGCCTTCTCGCCTTTGTGTCAGAAGGTTATGTGTTCAAGGCGGACCCCATGTTTTGGGTACAAAAATAACGGCCGACATTTCAGTGCGGTATTGAGGGAGCTTTACATTGTCTTTCGGATGAGTCGGTAAATGGAGTTCCCTGTGTACTCTGAATTGGGTTTTCAGAATTTCATAGCAATACCCAATAAACAGGGCGAATGATCCCACATAACCTGGCCAATACTGACCCCGCAATAAATGCTACAGACCGCAGATTATCTAAGCTTGTAACACTGGTGTTTTTGCGAGTTTGTTCAGCGCAAATTGACCGTCGCTGCGCTTCTTAAACTATGACAGTGGCAGCAGTTCAGAAGAATTTAATTAGCTCTGAGGAACTTTGTGCCGTCCTATGGTCGTGAAAGCGATTAAGTAAGTGTGTCCTGCGCTTTCTTTTCAAATACAGGTCTAAATGAATGCTTAATATAGTAAGTAGGATGCGTGGCTATTTAAAATATACACCTTCCCAAACACAACTTTCTTAACTTGTATCTTGTTTGAAGAACGAGAAACGATTGGTAATTTGAAAAAAATATCCTGATTTTATTCGATTTTGGGATATGCGCGTCACTGGCAGAACTGATATTTATTTCCTAGACCTTGTGACCCTCCATCTTTAAAGGTTACAGTCCGTGAGGTCAATTGCTGCTTCTTCTCTTTTGTTACAGTTGAATGGATTGCTGGACAACTTCAGATGGTAGCTTAGAGAGTAAAGTTTTATTTCCTTACCTGAAGGGCATTAACGCATCATTTAGGTATTTACGATATTCAAAAGTCTAGGTGGTCAATTTCACTGCTCGAAGATATTTACTTAATTAAATCATACAACATGGAAATAAGCCATTTTCTTCATCATTCGAATATATTTGTCAAAGATGTTAAATAGTCTCGCGCTTCTGCTCTTTCGCAGTATCCTAAAAATTCTTTGTTTTTTAAGTTGAGTCAGTTCACTTCTGAAAATTACGAAATAATTTGCTTTCTCCATTAATTTAAATAAGTATTTCAGACCAAATCAACATGTTGTGTAAATGGGAAAAAAAAGTCTGCGTGTCCTCGCTGGTTATTTATTTTGTCAATTATCATAAATCCGTGTCTTCTGGTTACCGACACTCATGCCAATGGGCAGCGTTTCTAACTAACTTAAATAACAAAGCACTTAAGGTATTTGAACACCTCTATTATGTAATTATTTTTACATTTCCCGCTCAAAGAGGAATAATTCGTGCATCTCCATACTCTCCAGATAACTGAAGTCCATCAGTCCTGTTGAAGTTCTTCATTAATGTTTCACGTGGCTTACACGTTCTTCTCTGTGCCTCTATTTATCATTATTATTTCTTGTTAACGGCTTTCTCATCTTTCTCACCTGCCATCATCACTGATTTGTTAGTTCACTACAGGGATCCACCCACCTGTTTTTCTATTTCACCATGAAGTTAGTAGAGCCTATCAGATTTTTTTTTCTCTTTCAGGCTGAAGCACCACATTTATCCAATTTAACTTTGACCTGTCATGTTTTTGCACCTTTCACCTCTCAGTTTGTGCCCTCATGAAGAGCTGCTCTTCGCGATTTTATATAATTCCACGGCTTGTCTCATTCGTAAATATTGAAAGTATTATCCTCATATCGAAATTCAGCTCATTAGTTTATATCAACAAGATGAGTGGTTTTGATACTCAGTGAGACGTGTGTGTAACCCAGTTGAGTGGAATGAAACAAATTAGTAATATTTTCATTTTTCTGACTCACAGCCACATTCCGACTCACATTGATGCGGCCCATTTGATGACATGAGCTTCGATACTGAAAATATTAGTCATTTGTAAATGAAATTCTTGTCGGGAAACAATGATTCGAGCATAGACTAGTCCTATAATATGAACTCCACACTACTGTATCTGTAATAGAGCATCATCACCCTGCCATCTAACACTAACGCTGCTCATTAATACCTCTCCTTCCCATACCCCGTATCCTTTCCTACTTCCAATTTTCTTCTGGCATTCCACGAGCAATGGACGAAAAAGGAAAATTGTGGAGGTAGGATAGATCAGTGGGGCATGTTTGTGATAGAGTGAAAGGAATGAGTGGATGAATGATGATAGGGATGATGATAAAGGTAAAGGAGCAGTTGCTAGTGATACTGTCTTTTCCACTTACACAAACTGTAGGCTCACCTTTTATTTATTTCCTTGTACCATTATGCTTTGCTTTTCATTTGCAACTTCATTCCGTCCGGCAACTAATCTACCCTACACTTCCTCCTGTTGTTCGCCAGCACTCACTTTCGTGTGCCTGTATTTGCTTAAACTGGTTGTGACTGTAACTTGAGGAAGAATAAATTCTGCCAGGGGGTCGCTAGTCCTTGGAAATATCTTTCTCCGGAGAGCAGTGGATACTTGGTGATTGAATATACTCAAGGCTGAGTTACATGCATTATCGTTTGTAAAGCAGTTTGCGTATTATGAGAGTCAATGAGGAAAGCGGAGTTAAAGCCATAATTAGATCAACCATGGTCATACTGCATTGTGAAGCAGCCTCAATGGGCCATATGGATTACTCCTTCTCTGTATAAAAGGCTGGTTAGGCCACAGCTAGTGTGCTGCATGCAGTTCTGGAATCCACATTATAGTAAGGAAGCTATTTCACTAGAGAGAGTGCAGAGGAGATTCAACAAGATTTTGCCTGTGCTGGAGAGTTTTAGAAATGATGAGAGATTGAATAGACTGGGGTTATTATCCCTGGAACAGAGCAGATAGAGGGGCTACATTTTTTAGGTGTATAAAATTATGAGGGCATAGATAGTGTAGGCAGGAAGGAAAGTTTCCCCTTGCTGGAGGGATCAGTAACCAGGGGGCATAGATTTAAGGTAAGGAGCATGTGCGGAAATATTTGTTCACCCAGAGGGTGAATCTGGAACTCACTGCCTGAAATGGTGATAGAGGCAGCAACCCTCCTCACATTTGAGGAGTATTTGGATGTGGACTTGCGATGCCATGGCATACAAGGCTATGGGCCTAGTGCTGGGAAATGGGGTTAGAATATTCAGGAACTTATTTGATCAGAGCAGGCTTGATGTGTCGAAGTGCCTTTTTTCTGTGCTGTGGACCTCTATGACTCCATGACTCTATTCCTTATGTTATGTGTGTTTTGTTTTCTCCCAGTTCTGATAGCAGTCCATTGAATTTCGATTAGCCATAATTTACCCTGATAATATGTTCGAGGGTGCCGGTCCATAAGGGCATTGGTTCCTTGACCTCAGGGCACACTGAAACAGAATTTTTGTTTTAGGTCTCGGTATCAGATTCCAATATTATGTCTAGTGCCACTCCAGACAATAGCAGCTTCATTTAACTTAGTTTTACAACTTGAGATTTGAAAGCACAATATTGGGCTTGTGGATCCTAAATATAATTATAACAGGACCAACCAAAATCTTCAATTTCATTACAGACCCTTGTTGTTCTTTATTTATTTTCTATAATCTCTCTATTCATTATTAACATTTGTTACTCATGGAAATTTTGTTCCATTTATTTCATTGAATTTTTATACCTGTTATATAATGACACCCTAAAGCAGCATTATAATGTTCTGTGGAATGACAATAGATTTGTTGCAATTGATGCAAAATCGTAACTTTTACAGTATATCCTTTTAACTGATACCATGTTTCTCTGAAATCTGCCTACTAAGAAATTGTTGTTTAATCCTATTTCCTGCAGTCAACTTTGTGGTGATTGTGATCCTGAAACGAGGGAATTGTGGCCTTTCCAAATGTATCACTCGGTACCTAATGGCAATGATAACAGCAGATCTGCTACTCGTCACCATTGATGTTATACTGAATCGGATTAATAACATCTATTTCCTAATTATTTTTTTATTCATCACTCCAGTGTGTAAACTGAAAATAGTTTTGGCTCTTGCGGCGCTACACTGTTCTGTGTGGTTCACAGTCGCTTTTAGCTTTGATCGATTTGTAGCCAGTTCCTGTCAGAAACTAAAAGCAAAATATTGCAACAAGAGAACGGCAACTGTGGTTATAGGGACTGTGAGCGTTGTCAGCTGTGTGAGATCCATTCCCTGGTGCTTCGCCTTTGTTCCTTTCATAACTATCGACAATATGCCATGGTTTTGCATTGAAACACAAGAGTTTTATACCTCATCCTTTTGGATAGCGTGTGAGATGATTGACAGCATATTAATACCGTTGCTTCCATTTACCCTGATGTTGGTGTTCAACTCTATGACTATCAGGAACATTATAATTGTCAATCGGCTCCGGAAGGGCCTCCGACGCCAAGGCAGATCAGATAATGAGAGTGACCCAGAAATGGAGAACCGAAGGAAATCCATCATTTTACTCTTTGCTTTGTCTGCCAATTTTATCTTGCTGTGGATTACATCTGGTGCACATTCGTTAAATTGGCAAGTTGTAAACTACAATTTTACGAACAAATATTTTCGTAATCCAGCCTATTGTTTCCAACAATTTGGATTCATGCTACGGCTTCTGAGCTCGTGTACCAACACCTGCATTTATGCACTAACCCTGAGTAAATTTAGAGAGGAGTTAAAGAATGGGCTTAAATATCCATTTATTCTAATTGCTAAATTATTTGAACGGCAATATGAGAGCGAATCTCAACAATAGCTGAATTCCTAGCATTGCAAATCAGTCCCTTTTCAAATTTCATTCCATGCTGTCACTTTATAATTATTGCAATCCGGAATATTCGATAATAAATGTGACCATTGTGAGGAACACGCTAATTGGAAAGTTGGAAAAATTTTGGTTACTCATCCTCCTGATTTTTTTTAACAACTCTACAAGTTTAACTCCGACCTTTGCTTATGCCGTTATATTTGCGGAAACCACAGATCAACAGCTAGATGTCGAGCGGGGACACATGGTGAGAGGAGTTTCTTTGTTTAGCAGAGTTAAAGAAGAGCGACTCTTGCTGGGCGAGAGGCTCTTGCTGATTGATTGAAAACACCCGGCCTGGAAGAAGTACGAACAATTTATTATTTTTGAACTCAGAGTCAGTGTGTTTGTGATGGCCTTGAGAGCAGGCTGCAAAGGGAGTCTGTCGCCCTCTCCCCCCTCCCCTCTCTCTCTCTCTCCGCAGAATTGCCTACAGTGCAAGTGAGTTAACCTTCAACCTGAAAATTCTCCTCAGAATAACTCATCTAGATTTTTTAAATACCCTACCAAGTTGTGACAAACGAGTATTATCAAAGACAGTGTTTCACCATAGATCCGTCTGAAAACATTTCCAGATCTATTGTGACCAGAGTTCTGTTAGGTCAACAGTGTCGAGAACATTTCTAACTTCATCCTTTAAAAGAAAACTCTCCCATACTCCAGCCCCTGCAGAGATCGTATTTGTTTTGTGTTTGTGTTTGTGTGTGAGTGTACGGGTGTGGGGTACCTGTTTCTTTTAAAGGGGTTGAAATCATTACACTTGCAAATTGCAAAGTGTTTTTGAACCGGTTTTGCAACTTGTTTTTTTTTTAAACATATGTTTGTTTTCTAATAAATCGATTATTTTGTTTTACTTGAAAGAAGCCTGGTTAAATATTTTTTATACTTGGGCATAACCGTATGAAATGTAAATAGATGACTATTTGGTGAGTTATTTAAACATTTAAAGGATTGTAGCCACCCGTGGAGAAGTGTTGCTAGATTTAAATCCACACACCTCTCATCATGGTCCGCAACACCACGGTAAATTTTCAATTCTCATCCTGCACAACCTTATAGCCTTGCAAACCATTAACACAAAATCTATCTGAAATATCTTTCCTCCATTGACCAGCTCAGTGAGACTGCACTCGCTAGCCTCATTGTTACATATCAATTTATAGACAAAGCATGTACACGAATATCATTGTGATGGATTTTATACTGCTTTGAAGGGAGAGATGCAGGTAGAACAAGATATAAGGTCAGGGGTAGGTGACAGCTTAGGAGAGATTGATTTAAAAAAAAGGCATAGGGGAAGGGATTGTCTTTTCAGCAACTCAGATTATGTGTCGCTTACAAGTAGCTCAACAGTGAAGCACACGTTGTGCAGCTTTTTTAAGAAGACATCTCGAAGCATCAAATGTTTTATTTTGGCCTAGCCAGCAGCTGGCGGCATTTAAGGAAATTTACTTACGAATCAGCAGCATTGCTGAAAGAGGCATCATTCGCGTGGAGTTGTTGGGAAAAGAGTTACTAATTTGTGTATAGGGCTGTTGATAACTTAATTGCTAACCCTTTAAGGTACGGTTGTAGGATTAGTTGCACTGGCGGTTGCAAGTCAGCTCGAGTGAATTTGCCTGCAGCATTGCAGCGAACTGCAGGCATGGACACATTTCAGAGGGATATCACTGCTCGTTTGCAACTGTTCCTCTGTTAAGTTGAAATAGTTTGATTGCATGTTACCCACAGATTTGTGGCACAGAGGTGTTAAAAGAACGGATCTGTCACATCAAAAGGCAGAAATTTCCAAGAATGGAGAAAAGCTTCGCTGCTCCAAGAGCAACTGCCGCTTTCCATTTTGTTTTGCAGGATGACGGCAAACATGCATGGGTTCTGACGGAAAACAAAAGCTTGATTCAAGACAACATTGCCCAACAGGGTATGGAACACGCGATTTTGACGTTATTAATACCAAGCTCTACACATTTGAGCAAAACAGCGGCTACTTCCATATATCCCTCGTGTGATCAAGTGAGTTCAAATTCTGACCAGCAGTAGAGGGGGGATCACAGCATTTTGTCTTGCTGACTGATCGTGCACCAACTGGAACGTAGGAAATATCGTGTTGGGTAGTTAATATCGTGACGAGAGAGTGATTGCCCTTGACATCAAGGCAGCGTTTGACCGAGTATGGCATCAAGGAACCCTGGCAAAACTGAAGTCAATGTGAATATAGAGAGAGCTCTCCGCTGGCTGGAGTGGTACCTAGCATAGAGGAAGATGGCTGTGGTTGTTGGTGATCAATCACCTCAGCACCCAGACAGAACTGCAGAAGTTCCTCAGGTTAGTGTCTTCGACACAACTATCTTCAGATGCTTCATTAATGACCTTCTTCCCATCATATGGCCAGGACTTGGAATGTTCACTGATGATTGTACAATGTCCAGCACCATTCATGACTCCTCAAATACTCCCGCAGTCCATGTCCAAATGCAAAAATCCTGGACAATGTCTAGGATTGGCGTAAAAAGTGGCTAGTAGCACTTGTGCCACACACTTGCCAAACAATGACCATATGGAATAAGATAGAACCAACCCATCACTGCTTGATATTCAGCATCATTACCCTCACTGAGTCCCCCATTATCAACATTCTAGCTGTTTCCATTGTCCAGAAACCGAGCTGGATTAGCCATATAAGTACTGTGGCTACGAGAGCAGGTCAGAGGCTAGGAATCCTGTGACGAGTAACTCACCTCCTGATTCCCCAAAGCCTGTCCACCATCTACAAGGCACAAGCAAGGAGTGTGATGGGAACCTACCCAATTACCTGAATGAGTGCATTTCCCAAACAGTAAAGAAGCTTGTCACTTTCCAGGACAAAGCAGCCCGCTTGATCAACACCACATCCAAAAACATTCACTCCCTCCACCATCAACTCACAGTAGCGGCAATGTGTATTATTTATCAGATGTAATGCAGGAATTCACTAATCCTCCTTTGGTAGCAGCTTCCGCAAGTGCACGGCCACTACTACCTACAAAGGTGAGGGCAGCCGAGAGATGGGAAGGTCACCACCAAGAAGTTCCCCTCCAAGCCACTCATCGCTCTGACTTGGAAATATACTGCCGTCCCTTCACTGTCACTGGGTCAGCATCCAGGAGCTCCCTTCTTGAAGCACTGTGGATGTACCCACACCACATTAACTGCAGCGGTTAAAGAAGGCAGCTCACAACCACCGTTTCAAGGGAAACTAGGGAGGGGCAATACATGCTGGACAAACCAACGAAACCTACATACCGTGAATGAATAAAAAATATTGCAAACTCAAAGCTTCAGTTTAGTGGCGAGCTGGAAGGAAATATTTTCTCCCCAGAGCAGTCTGATTGTTTCGATCTTCACAAAACTGCTCAGCAGCGTCAGTGACCTTCGTTTTCTCAATGTTGAATATATTCTGCCGAGTTTAAAATGTTTTGCCATCATTAGGCTGATATCCCAAGCAAATCTCAAACTGAAAAAATTATCGCCATCAATTCTTATGCAATCTCTCTTTTTCTATTTCTAACATGGGATTTGACATGTCTCCCATGCAAAGTATAAGTTGCTCATGGAGAATTGCCTTGAGAAGGATTGCTGAACATAAAGAGAGAAAGCAATTGAAACATTGAAGTAACAATAGCTTTGAAATGTTGCCGTATAGCAAGTTTGTTGCAGTTCAACCTTTTGAACTGAAATGCGAATGAGGAGTAAGGTGGTTACTAAATGCAAACTCATGACTTGGGTTTCAGCGGAAAATGGCCCAGTGCCTGTATAATTTCATTTTGTTAGCATAATTCGGCGGAGGTGCAAGGGCACGGAACTTAAATATATTTCCTACTAGCTCTGATTCAACGGCTTTGGGTGCTTAGGGCAAGTTTAGAATCCAGTAAATGGCAGAACAGGACAGGCCAACTGCCCTTATGTTTGATGTATTTACTTTGGTAACAGTCATAGAGCAGCGACAATTCACGGTAGGGGGAGCTCACTAATTTTTAGTCTTGCGTGTATCCTCTACTGGGTGCCCTCATAAAGAGTAGTTGTGAGATAGATTGGAACTGGAAAAACTTATACGGAAAGCATTGGCTTCTCAGCCACATAAAACAATGTGTCCCATAAATTTACCTCAGCAATGACGTACACATTATGCGGTGAAGTATTTTGTTTCGTTCCGGTCTTCACTGAAAGTAATTAGCAAAACATTGGGAGTCCGTTGTGCAGCTTTTCAGAAAGATATATAGAAGCAACAATTATATCAATGGGAAGAGGATGAACCAGGGAAAGATTAGGGTCCATAAGCGAACAAGGGGGTAATCTATGGGCGGAGCCAGAGTACATCCCTAGAGTGTTGAATGAATACTTTACGTCTGTCTTCACCCAAGAGAATGAGGATGAAGGTATGGAACTCGGGGAGAGAGACTGCGAGGTTCTTAAGCAAATTGATATAGGTGTGACAAGATATTGGAGGTATTGGCAGGCTTAAAAGTGGACAAATCTCCAGGACCGGATGATTTGTGTCCCAGACTGCAGGGGGAGGCAAGGGAGAAGATCGCAGGGGCTCTGACCAAATTTTTAATTCCTCTCTGGCCACGTGGGAGGTGCAAGAGGACTGGAGAATAGCTAATGTGGCTCCGCTATTTAAAAAGGGCTGTAGAGATAAGCCAGGGAAACACAGGCCAGGGAGCCTCACGTCACTGGTAGGGAAACTATTGGAGAATGTTCTGAAGGAGAGTATATAACTCCACATAGAGAGGCAAGGTTTGATCAGGAATAGTCAGAATGGCTTTGTTCGAGGGAGGTCATGCCTAACAAATTTGATTCAATTTTTACAGGAGGTAACCAGGCGCGTAGATGAGACCAGTGCATTTGATGTAGTTTGTAGGGATTTGAGCAAAGCCTTTGACAAGGTCCTACATGGGAGATTTATAACGATGGCAAAGGCACATGGGAATGCAGGGTAATTTGGTAAGGTGGATTCAAAAATTGCTTAGTTGTATGAGGCAGAGTGTGATGACAGAATAATGTTTTAGTAACTGGAAGCCAGTGTCCAGAGGCGTACCACAGGGATCTGTGCTTGGTTCCCTATTATTTGTCATTTATATAAATGACATAGATGACTATGTGTGGGGGTAGGATTAGTAAGTTTGCGGATGACACAAAGATTGGCCAGGTGGTTGACAGTGAGGTTGAGTGTCTTTGGCTACTGGAAGATATGACGGGATTGTCAAAAGGGCAGATAAGTAGCAGGTGGAATTTAACCCTGAAAAGTGTGAGGTGATACACTTTGGAAGGAGTAATTTGACAAGGAAGTATTCAATGAACGACAAGGCACTAGGAAGTTCTGAGGAACAAAGGGAACTTGGCGTGTGTGTCCATAGATCTCTGAAGGAAGAGAGACATGTTACTGGGGTGGTGAAAATGGCGTATGGGACACTTGACATTATCAATCGACGCATAGATTACAAAAGTAGGGAGGTCATGTTGGAGTTGTATAGAACCTTGGTGAGGCCACAGCTGTAGTACTGTGTGCTGTTCTGGTTGCCACATTATAGGAAGGATGTGATTGCACTGGAGGGGGTGCAGAGGAGATTCACCAGGATGTTGCCTGGGATGAAACATTAAAGTTATGAAGAGAGGTTGGATAGACTTGGGTTGTTTTCGTTGGAGCAGAGAAGACTGAGGGGCGACCTGATCGAGGTTTACAAGATGAGGAGGGGCATGGACATTCTGGGTAGGGAGCAGCTGTCCCCCTTAGTTGAAGGATCAGTCACAAGGGGTCATAGGTTCAAATGTTCGTGCAGGAGGTTTAGAGGGGATGTGAAGAAAACCTTTTTTACCCAGAGGGTGGTGACTGTCTGGAAGCACTGCCTGGGAGGGTGGTGGAGGCGGGTTGCCTCACATCCTTTAAAAAGTACCTGGATGAGCACTTGGCACGGCATAACATTCAAGGTTATGGGCGAAGTGCTGGTAATTGGTATTATGTAGGTAGGTCAGATGCTTCTCACGTGTCGGTGCAGACTCGGTGGGCCGAAGAGCCACTTCTGCACGGTGATTCTTTGATTCTGTGATTCTTTGATTCTGTAAAGTATGTGTTTGGCCCAGCCAGCAGCTGAGTTTTGAAAAATGTGCTTATCAACAGCATTGCTGAAAGTGGGCGCATTTGCGTGCAGTTGTTTGGAATTGAGTTTTCATCCGGGTAGAGGGCCATTAATGGCTTCAATGCGGTCCGTTTAAGGTAAACTAGTATGATTTGTTGCACTGGCGATTGCAAGTTGGCTCGAGAAAATTTGCCTGCAACATTGCAGCGAACAACAGTCAGGGGCGCAGTTGACAGCGTTGTCACTGCTCTTTTGCAAGTATTCTACTGTACAGTAGAAAATGATTCATCACATGATACCGACAGACTGGTGGCACATAAGTGTTTAAATAAGCCAGGATTTGTCAGAACAAAAGGCCTAAATTTTCCAAGAAGCAAGAAGAAATGAAAACTGCAATCCAACAGGGTAAATGCCCCCAGTTGAAACCCCCTTGCAGCGTGTCAGAAACTACTTCAGTACTGTAACTGAACATCACAATCACCATTAGATATAAGACAGAAAAGCTTCACTGGTCAGGATAGGGGTTAGATCTGCGAGTTGTGAGTTATACGCGCCACGTACTAAACACATGAGCGAACAATTCAAGCGTCAGATTTTCCGAGTAAGAGCAAGTGATTTTCAAATTCAGTCTATCAGTGAGTGGATAATCCAGCATTCTTCCTCATTGTCTGATCGTGCACCAGCTGGAACATTAGAACTCTCATATTTGCAAACTCAAAGCTTCAGGTCACCAGAAGCTGGAAGGACAAATTTATTCCAAGAGCTGTCTCAAAGTTCCAAACTTCACAAAGTTGCTCAGCAAAGTGTACGCTCCCCTTTTTTCTCAATGTTGAAACCATTCTGCTGAAAGCAAATCTGAATGTGCAAAATTCCATGCCATCGATCAGCTGATATTTTGTTTAATCTGTTGCATTCAAACTATCAACGACCCGCTATATGAAACATAAGTCGCTACCTAACAACCATATGCTGCCTCTTTCAGCAAAGCCGATTCATAAGGAAACAGGCAGTCAGCTGCTGGCTCGGCAAATAATCATTTGCTGCTTCTATATGTCTTCTAAACATATTGCACAACGGACTCTCATAGACCCATACATGTTTACAACACAGAAGGCGGCCACTCGGCCAATCGTGTAACAAAGATTTGACTACACTAATAAGACCATAAGACATAGGAGCAGAAAATAGGCCATTCAGCCCATCGAATCAGCTCCGCCATTCAGTTAAGGCCGATACATTTCTCAACCCCATTCCCCTGCATTCTCTCCGTAACCTCTGATCCCCTTACTAATCAAGAACCTATCTATCTCGGTCGTAAGTGCACCCAATGACCAGGTCTCCACAGCCTTCTCTGGCAATGAATTCCATAAATTCGCCACTCTCTGGCTAATGAAGTTTCTCTTCATCTCTGTTCTAAATTACCATCCCTTTAGTCTTAGGCTGTGCCCTCGGATCCTAGTCTCTCCTACTAATGGAAACATCTTCCCCAAGTCCACAGGCCTTTCAGTATTCTGTAAGTTTCAATCAGACCACCCCCCCCCCCCCCCATCCATCTAAACTCCGTCGAGTATAGACGCAGAGTCCTCAAATATTCCTCATATGTTAAGCCTTTCATTCCTGGGATCGTTCTTGTGAACATCCTATGGACCATCTCCTTCCTGAGATACGGGGCCCAACATTGCTCACAATCTTCTAAATGTGGTCTGACCAGAGCCTTATGAAGCCTCCGCAGCACATCCCTGCATTTATATTCCAGTCCTCTCGAAATAAATGACAACATTGCATTTACCTTCCTAAGTACCGACTCAACCTGCAAGTTAACCTTAAGAGAATCCTGACTAGGAATCCAAGTCACTTTGCACTCCAGATTTCTGAATTCTCTTCCCATTTAGAAAATAGTTTATGCCTCTATTCTTCCTATCAAAGTGCATGACCTCACACTTCCCGACTTTTTATTCCATCTGCCACTTCTTTGCCATTCTCCTAATCTGTCTAAATCCTTCAGCAGCCTGCACCCCTCCTCAATACTACCTGTCCCTCCATCTATCTTTGTATCATCTGCAAACATAGCCAGAATGCACTGAGTTCCTTCATCTAGATCATTAATTTATACGTTGAAAATGTGTGGTCCTAACACTAACCACTGCGGAACTCTACTAGTCACCGGCAGCCATGCTGAGATGGACCCCATTATCACCACTCTCTACCTCCTGCCAGACATCCAATCTTCTACCTATGCAAGTAGCTTGCCTCTAACACCATGGTCTCTCATCTTACTGAGTAGCCTCCTCTGCGGCACCTTGTCAAAAGCCTTCTGGAAGTCCAATTAGATAACATCCATTGGCCCTCCTTTGTCTAACCTGCTCGTTACCTTCTCAAATAATTCTAACAGACTTTTCAGGCATGGCCTCCCCTTGATGAGACCATGCTGACTTTGCCCTATTTTACCATGCACTTCCAATTTTTCTGAAGTCACATCCTTAATAATGGACTCTAAAATCTTACCAACGACCGAGGTCAGGATAATCCCATTTTCCAGCGCTTGTCCATAGTCCCCGATGCCATGGAAATGTTGCAAGAGTCTCTGACACAAACATCCTATCAGGCAGTGCGTTCCAGACTTCCACCAATCTCTGGGTGAAATATTTTCTCCTCAACTCACTCTTAGCCTTACACTTTTTACCTTAATTCTATGTACCCTGGTTATTGGCGTCTGTAGTAATGGGGAAAGTTGTTTCCTAGCCACCTTTTCTACGCCCCTCATAATCTTATGCACCTCTATCAGGTCCCCTCTCAACCTTCGCTGTTCCGATTAAAACAAGCGCAGCCTAACCAATCTTTCCTCATCACTCAGACCCTCCAGCCCAGGCACCATCATGGTAAAACTCCATTGCACCCCATCCAGTGCAAAGACATCCTTCCCATAATTTCGTGACCAGAACTGCACACAGTACTCCAGTTGTGACCTAACCAGTTTTTAAGCAGTTCCAGCACAGGCTCCCTGTTCTTCTATTCTATGCATTGGTTAATAAAGGTAAGAATCCCATATGACTTCTTAAGCACCTTATCTACCTGTCCTGCTGCTTTCATGGATCTTGGTACAGGCACACCAAGGTCCCACTCATCTTCATTAATTCCCATGACCTACTATTCCTAGTGTCCTTCCTTGCTCTTTTATCCCTCCCCAAGGGCATTGCCACACATTTTTTCCGGGTTGAGTTCCATTTGCTACTGCTCTTCCTACTTGACCAGTCCATTGATATCGTCCTGCAGTTTTTGGCTATTCTCCTCACTATTTACCACCCTACCATCCTACCCTCCTAATGTTTTACAAATTAGCCTGAAGCACCTGGGGAAACAAGCAAAATACCAAAACGCACTATGTGGTCAGCGCTGAGCTACTCAGAAGTGTCACATAATCTGCATGAGTGTGAATCCAATGATCACTCTAATAAATTATTCTCCTTCCACTCCCTCTCAGGCAATCTCGTTATCAATATTCCCAGCAGAGGTTAAGCGCAAATTTAAAATTCAACAGATGCTCCGTAATGTGGCTTCTCTTTGGCTGTCAACAGATGCAGCCTGAACTGCCCAGTATTTCCAGAATCTCTTCTTAAATTTTATTTTAGTTGACGTTCACTCTTACCACTTTAACTTTCCATGGAGGCTTTCCTGGGAAGTAGCACATTATCCCGCAGGGCTATAATTGACACCGTATCAAACAGGTTTTTCAACATCTCCCATTGATTCCAAGAGTATTTGACATCCTTAACAGCGTATTATGCCAATATTTTGCTTTTGTGTCTCAGTATTTTTATTCACCTTCACGTAATTAGGAAATTGTTTTGATATTGATATCCTTGCAAGTTTCCTTTGATACTAACTGTTGTAGCTCTTGTTATGTGTTTTCTCATTTTTTGCTCTTCCTTGTTTCTTTCCTATTCACCGGAATGTCTGATCTTCTCTACAGTTACATTTAACTTCATGTTAGATTATATGTGTCTTAGGTCTATAACTGCCTCCTTATCAAAGCACTTTTGCAACATCTTCCATTGATCCCAAGACAATCTGACATTCTTTAAGTGTCCCCAGTGAAGTAACATCCCGCCTTTCACACACCATCTGAATCACGAACGACCAACTTGGCGCTGTTTAAATGTGTGAAGTGGGAGCAGCTGGCAGCAATCTCGAGCCTGTCATTGTTGCATTCCCCACCCCCACTATTAGCCCCTGCTGCACTCGCCCATATGTTGTGATCACAATTCTAGAATCAAACGGATTTCAGTAAATCTCCCAATCCATCTTTTATACATATTCATATTTCAAAGGTGAAAGTGAACATTTGTGAGGACTGAAAAGAAAGGCACTGCTCTGAAGTGCCCATTATGTACTTCTGCCAATATTCTGCACCATTGATTGTATATGACACATGGATTGACTGGCAGCAATTGGGAACATATGTTATCGACATGGCTCCTCTTCAATTTAACCTCACGATCCATTTTGTTAAACTTGGTAAAGATTCTCATTGGCCATCTCACTCACGATTTCAGCTCAATGTACTGACTGGCCTTCAGTTACATTGCTCATGGTGCTGGTGATCCGGAGTGCACTTGTGTTGTACAATACAGTGCGCCTGAGAGTGGAGCAGAGTGATGGACAAGACATGGACGGTACAGAGTGGGGATTGGCCTGAGAATAATGCAGTGAGTTTGGTTGGGGGTGTGTGAGAGGAGCAGAATTCACATTGGGAGAATATAGAAGTCAATAAGCAGGATCAAGAGAAATGAAAAAAAAGGGGAGGAGAGGTCAGGCAGCGGCAAAAGCAGGAAATCACGAACTGGAAAACGATTATATTAATCATTGATATCAAAATTATCATCAGTTAAACCTACATTAACATAATGTTTCTGAAATCACACATCTGATTAAAGAATGCATCACTTTTCAACAACGTTGCGCCACAGAATTATGCTCCCAAATGGGGTAATTCCGTTATGACACATACTTCAGTGAAGTAGGCAAAAATAAACATTCTTTTTACCAAAAGTTGTTCCCTTTCAGTTGCATGTTAATCTCTAGTTTCTTAGAGGAATATTGTGTGTCTCCTGTCCCGTCTTAATCAAACCAAAATTTAACGGCCCAGTTGCTCCCATTTATTGTGCTCCAAGGAGAGTCATCAGCAGCTACTGAACTTTTTCAACAGCTATACAAAGTTCTCCAGTCTGTTCATCGTGTTCCAAATTTAGGCTGACATTAGAGGATCTCGCGTGAATGATACCCAGCCTTTTCGAATCTAAATCGTGATTTATATTTAAAAAGTTTGAAGCTGACGGAATACATTTAAATACACAATTGAAGCGACAATTTTTTTTAAAAAGAGCTTCGGAGGAAAACAAGTGCAGCCGCAATTTGCAAATATTATCACTGCCCAACTGACTGCTCTTCAGCGTTAACAGCGCAGCATCAGTGGAGGTAAACAAAGCGAGCACTTCAGGTCGATGGATTTTCATCAGAACTGAAAGAAAATATAAATATAACAGTTTTAAAACCAGTGGATAGCTGGAAGCGGGAGAATGTACAAAAGCGAATATCTGTCAGTGTAGAGTGCTAGAGAGAAAAGGTTTCATGATGGAAAAGCTGGAGAGCGTTGTAATGGTAATGGTAAAGAAACAAACGCTGTATCCAGATAAAGTTGTGGATAGCTGCATAGCAACTGACCGAATGCAACCTGAAGGAATAAAGAAAGGTGATAAAAACGGCAAAAAAAATCTGGAAACTGCGGTAATGAAATTTAAATCAACGCAACAAAGTCCGATAAAATCATTTGGATTTACGTGCCAATATAAAGAAACCCAATTGAATAAATAATACCTTTGGAGGTTACTGCTTAAGGGGCACTTTGACTTGTTACCGGCGGTAGGAGAGGGCAAGGGAAAAGATTCATTGATTTATGTTAGTGCACAGTATGCAGAAAAGATGGATAAATGCTGGAGATTTTTAATGAAGAATTTGCCGACTGACCTACTTACAACCCTACAATTTGTGATTCTCAGAATTTAGAACGTTACAAGAAATGCAGCTTCTTTCTTTCAAAGGGATGGTTTCACACTTCCCACAACAGACAGCAAATAAAATCGTTTACCCACTCGCAGAATCCATCTCTATCCCTTTGTTTATTCCCATTGGATATCTCCCGAAATAAATGCAATCTCCAAAGCTTTGAAGACCCAGTTCCGATTGCTTCTTAATTCTCTCAGTGAACATTGATTGTTTGCAGCAACAGTGGGGAACAATTCAAATATTTCCATTGCAAAGCTATGCCGCATGATGGCGCCATGTCTCAGGATGGGAGTTCCTGAGTTCAGTTCTCAGTGGTGCCTCTACTCGTTTGATTCAATGTATGGCTTTAAACTAAACAAAAAAGGCCAGAAGTAGCTTTGAGAGTTAAGTGGTATTATAAAGGAGCCGGATAGGATCAAAGTTACCTTTGGATGTTTCGAAGGCCTGGTATAGATACCTGAGTAAGAACTGTTATCACATCACACGCCACTGGAATGGAAAGAGCCATTTGTACAAGTTAGAAGATTTGTCAAATGAAGCCAAAGGAAGGCTGCCGGTTCGTCTGCCCGTGAGGGAAATGCACTGTGGAGGGTAGGTTAAGAAGGAAATGGACAAAAAGAAGGGTGTGATGCCACTTGTCAGGCAGCGGATGGAGGTATGGAGCTCGAAACAGCCCGCTTAGCTTATTTGGTAAAGCATCGAGCAGTTAATTTAAGGGTCCAGCGTTCCAGTCCACGTCTGATCGCCGCATTTAGGTCAAGGTATTCACTTCCCATGAAACGGCAAAAAAAAAACGAGCAATGTCCGCTGAATGCTTCATGGAGGCAGGCAGATACCGAGACGACTCTTGCATTGGCATAAAATTTCATCGTCAGGAAGTTGTGGCTGGCTCGGAATTTATTTTAAAGAAGCTTTCTAGATTTCAAGCTACCCTAAGTGTGAAAAAGTGTGAAACGTGCTACCTGACTTTTCTCTTCGTTGGCCGAGAGGCCATCCTTGGGGATCAGTGTCAAAAACATGCTAAGATGCAACCCTATTCTTACCGCCAGGAAACAGTTCTCCTTATTTAACTTGGCAATTCATTTTCACTGGATAGGAACCTCGATCAGATCATCTTCATTCTGCTATACTCAAGGGAAGAGAAAATGGTAGGACCCCTGAAAAGAATAATGTGCAGGTAACCTGGGAGAAGGCTGGGCAGTGACGGCGATGAATTATTCATTCCAGTACCGGCAGAGATCCTTTGCGCCAAATGACATCATTAGATGCTGTAACCATTTTATGATTCTGTGAGAATAGAACTTGTACTCCGAACGTAACACACTAAACCCTGGAATCTGACTGGTTAATCTGCACTGCTTCCACACCAAGTGAGTATAATCGTGTTTGTTCCTCTAAGTCGTGCCTTTAATAACATAGGAATTAGGAACAAGTGTATCATGTACAGGTCTTGACGGCTTCTCAACCTTCCTGGCTGATGTTCCTCAACTGCACTTAATTGAACTATCACATTGTACCAATAAATCCCAGAGAACACCGGGAGATATCGATCTCTGCCTTGAACTTCCACAACTCTCCCGTGTCTGGAATTCAGAAGATTCCAAACCGTTTGAATGAAGACAGTTTTCCTCATCTGGCGGATAATGGCTGATGCATTTTTCTGAGACTCTGACCAATAGTGCTATAATCCCTAGCCTTAGTAAAATATTTCTAACATCTACCCTGTCAAGGCCCATAAAATGCTAAATCCTTCAATCAAATCTCCTCCGATTCTTTGATATTTGAGACGAATCCATCTGCTCTATCCCCTTCTCACTGATTGCTTCAGGAGTCATGCCGCTGCTTGGGCGCTCCTTCAAAGGAAAGTTCTCAATTTGCACTGTCACGCCGCCCCAAAACAGACCCACAATGGTATTTGCAGCAATATAGTGCGATACAATTCAAAGTTTCGCATCAGAAGCCAAGTTTGCAAGCTGGGTCTATGTGTTGTTTTGTTAAAACGCCTGTTTAGTAAATAACAATTGCTGAAATCCAATCCCTCCAATGCTTCTATTCATGCATGAATTTAAATCAGATCAACTAAGTCCAGAAGGAGCCCTGATTATTACGCGGGGATATGCATAAGCAGCATTTTGTTTTTTTTGCCGACAATAGCTGCGAGGGTGGAAGGGATTGACTGATTTATGTTACTGCGCGTTATGCAAGAAAGGGTGGGGAGGGATAAGTGTTGTAGCTTGTTAATGAAGACCTTGGGCTGACAGATCTATTTACACCCCCACACCTTGTGATTCATCTAATTTAGAACGTTATTCTGCATGAGCTTTCTTGCTTTCAATGGGATGGTATCACACTTTACCACATAATGCAACATATGATCCCGTTTACCTACTCGCGAAATCTATCTCTGTTCCTTTGTTGTTTCCCTCCCCAAGTTCTGCAAATTCAAATCTCGTTGAATGAATGCAATATGTTGATGGTTGTGACACCTCTTCCCATTAGCTGCTTTGGGAAACCTTGCGACCAGACCCTCGATAGCCAGGTTTGCTGTACATCAGACTCTTGTCCTGAGGTGCAGGGCTGCATTTTGGTTCAAGGTGTTCACTCCCAAATAAATTACAAGAGCAAAACGAGCAACGTCCGCAGAATACTTCAAGGAGAAAAGAAGAAAATGAGACGTTTCATTGGTACACAAAGAAAGATAAACCAATCTTATCGCAATTGAGGTAACCTCGATCATTTTTAACAACCTTTTTCTAGATTTACAGCTATCCTAGGTGTGAAAAGTGCTTCCTGACTTTCCGCCTGCTTGGACTGTACTCTATCGCCAAGGAACAGTGGCATAAAAATGTTAAAATTCAACACCATTTTCCGCCGGGAGAAAGTTGCTCTGTATTGAACCTAATAAATAATTTTACCGGGGTAGATACCTCGATCAGATCACCCCTCACTCTCTTATACTCAAGAAAACATAAAAGGGAGAAGCCCTGAAAAGAGAGAAAAAAAAACATGTGCAGAGACCATGGAGAAGGCTGGGTATTGACACGGGGAAAACATTCCCTTCAGAGAGTCAGCAGGGACTGGAAGGGCCAATTAGCCTATGAGGACACCACTCTCCGATTATCAAACCTGAATTCCTAAGCTAACCTACCAAACTCCGAACCCCACTTGTGTATCAGCACTGATTCCACTCCATGGTCAATATAACGCTAATGTTTCCCCTGAGCGGTGCCTGTAAGGACATGAGAAATAGGAGAACGTGTGCCATGCATTTCACGGCTTCTCAAAGATTCAAGAGTTTTCTGACTGGTCGCTCGCATCAATTGCTTTTCCTGAAAGTTCTCAGTTCGAACATCGATTGTCTGTGAGGACAGGAGTCGGAAGCTTTCTTGGCACAAAAACCAAAGAGCTTCGTACTGGAAATAGAACAAAAAAAAAGACTTGTAGAAGGCATTCCTTAGCCCTAGCTGGCGCATCCCGTCTAGTTCTGTGTCTTGCACTTTAGGAAGTTTGTGAAGATGTGAAGGATGTTGGAAAAAGTGAAGAAAAGATTCAGGAGAATCTGAAAATTCGTGGCATCCACCCGTCAAAATTAGTTTGTTTTACTCTTTCAAACTCAATATAAATTTGCCCAGGCTGTTTTTTTATATTCCTAAATTTCTGTCCGTATTCCTCAGGCCCGAGCTCATATGCATTCAAAATAGCCTTTTTTAAATAAATCATAATTCGCCGACATTTCTTCTGACAGCAAAGCATTACCTCATGTGCTCTACACACCAACCTGGATGGTAACAATCATGTCCAGCTTTCCTGTGACCATTTCATCTGTTTAGCTATATTCTGAAATGAAATAAATAATGCTTCAACCTATTTTCCTCAAACTTTAGAGGAGCTTTTACAAATGTAATCATCTTTCCATTGGGCTTTCGGTTAAAAGATTTTTCATCATCAATACATTCCACAAAATCTGAGGTCTCTTTTAACTACCAGCCACTCAAGCCAATATTCTCTGGGGTCTTCCTTAATCCTCTTTCCTATTGTCAACTTTTCCCTCTCGAGAGTGCAGTCTTCAGATTTCCGTTTCTTTTTGAAATGATCTCTCTTTTACCCTTTATTTTCCTGCTCCGTCTAGTAACAGTTTATTCATTTCCAATTCTTTTCATTTTCGTTTGCCTCCAATTCAAGCTTTCTCAGTCCCTTTGCTTGTTCAAATTCAAGCCTCTTCATTTCTAACTGAAATCTCACGACCTCCAGCTGTGACTCACTAGTGACAGGTATAACTTCGATTTTTTAATGCTGTGCTAGGCCTTCAATCATATCTGCTTTCTCACCCACTGCAGGTAACCCCAATTGTAATCTGTCTGCCAATTCCAGTGACTTACTTTAGTTTCTTTTTGTAAACCAGCCAAAGTCATAACTTCAACTCCCACACAAGTCTCAACAACTGCCAAAGCCATATTGCAGTCTCACCACTACAAAATACCTCACCCCAACTCCTGAATTCAAAAGCTTCTGGTACTCGTAACCTTAAGATTCAACAACTACAAAAAAATCAAGGAACTTCAAATATATCCCACAAAGATCTCCCAGCTATGTTATCGCACAGCCGATGGTGAATGCTGAGTTGTTTAATCCCAAATGAGAAATTTGAAACAACTGCCACAAATTGTTCTGCAAATTGTATAAATTTCGAATGAGTGCCCTGAATTCAGTGGTAACAAGACCTTACATTTTTATAGAATTTTACGAAGCTTGATTAAACATTTATTAATGCAAGAATGTATAAACACATGCATAGATCTACAAATTATTCTATGATGACTTCCAAATTCCTACTCAACCTAACTCCAGGTTACACATTCATAAAGGCAAGAATAAGACAGAGATTATAAAAGAGCCAGGCAAAGGAACCTTTGCAGGATATGTTTGAAGTTCCTTGATTTTTTTGTAGTTGTCGAATCTTAAGGTTATGAGTACCAGAAGCTTTTGAATTCAGGAGTTGGGGTGAGGCATTTTTTAGTGGTGAGACTGCAATATGGCTTTGATAGCTGTTGAGACTTGTTCGGGAGTTGAAGTTATGACTTTGGTTGGTTTACAAAAAGTAACTAAAGTCAAGTCACTGGAATTGGCAGATAGATTACAATTGGTGTTACCTGCAGTGGGTGAGAAAGCAGATTGAAGGCCTAGCACAGCATTAAAAATTCGAAGTTATACCTGACACTAGTGAATCACAGCTGGAGATCGTGAGACCTCAGTTAGAAATGAAGAGGCTTGAATTTGAATAAGCAAAGGGACTGAGAAAGCTTGAATTGGAGGCAAACGAAAATGAAAAGAATTGGAAATGAATAAACTGTTATTAGATTGAGCAGGAAAATAAAGGGTAAAAGAGAGATCATTTCAAAAAGAAACGGAAATCCGAAGACGACACTCTCGAGAGGGAATAGTTGACAATAGGAAAGAGGATTAAGGAAGGCCCCAGAGAATATTGTATCTTGTACACTGAGCACGTCGTCTTCTGAGTGATTTTCTTAATTTCAGCCCTTTGAAGAGAGTAGCTTGAGGCATAAATGCTGATGGCATTTTCACACACTTGTAAGATCTTGAAAATGCCTTCCCTTATACACAGCCCTTTTTCATTCTTTATGCATATCTTCATCTTTAAATGCAAATATCCATTGCATCACTATGTTCTGTTCCTTATCCTCCAGATAAGAAAACATTTCTCATAGCACTAAGATTTATCAATAATTTTTGGCGAAAGATAAACACTGTTTCTAAACTTCACCTAGATAGGTGACACATTTTACCAGCGCCATCACCCCGCCCCCTCCCCACGCCCCCCCCCCAAACCCCCCACCCCCACCCCCCCCCCCCCCAACCCACTTTGAAAACAATCTGAAATGGTTTGTTACAAAATGCAAGTGCCTCCTTGAGACATATATTTCTAAACACCCCCATGTTTATCTAATTTACGTTTCAAACCTAACCTCTCTTCTTAGATCAAACCACCCAGGCTAGCTGCCTCTAATTTAATTAAATCACACACAGAGACATATGTAGTTACATATACACATCTCACGGTTACTCTGTCTTACAACAAATTCTAGTGAGATTATGAGAATTATTATGTCTTCTTGACACCGAGCGCCATGCCACTGCTGAGGTCCAAACAGTGTTTCACACAGGTTCATCATAATTTCCTTACTTTTGAACTTTTTGCCCCTGGAATGTAAGCCATGGGAAAAGTTGCTATATGATGGAACATGTCTTATTATTCATTTAACCTAGAGGTCCAAACAGAATGTATGTCTTCTGCTCCCTAATATGCCTGTGAATCTTGGTCTGTCTGCATAAAAGTTACAGAACGGGACATGGGGAAGTAAAAGAATTAGTGCTGAATCTTGTGAAATATAATTCCAATTATGGTTTAAGTCTACCTAATGGCTGATGTGAACTTCAGGAAAGTTCCATCAAATATTATCGGTTTCAGCTAACTCTCTTATCAGGTGCTGGGTGCATTACAAATTTGTTGCCAATGCTTGAAGAAAAAACAGGAAACAATAGGGACTGGTTCAGTACCAAAATTCAGAGTGATACTCTGCAATCTTATCATAGTTAGCGATGGTGGTGTAATGGTAAGCATGGCTGCTTCCCAAGCAGTTGACCTGGGTTCGATCCCCAGCCATCGCAATCTTTCACCTTCAAGCCAGTCAATTGGACGATGCAGGCTTTGGGCATTTTAGAGTTAAACAGTGCCAAAGTACCCTTTCATACCCTTGGCCGCCATTAAGTACCTATCTATTCTAATCCTATTTTCCAGCAATTAGCCCGGCGAAATGCCCACTTAAAATTCCCCTGTAAGCTGTGGCGTTTCAAGTACTCATCTAAATATATTTTTACTTTCAAATGTATGCGGGTGCAATTCAAATAAAAATATGTTCCAGCTTTATTTAAAATTTTACTCACGTTTGATCCTTATCCATAATAACTATGATTTTCCGTGAACTGCAGTGTGAAATCGGAATGGAATTATTGGGATTAAAAAATAAGAAAGTGCTGGAATAGTTTCTCAGCTTTGGCAGCTTCTGTGGAGAGGAAAAAAATAAGTGTTAACTTTTCGAGGCCAATATGACTCTTCTTCGGAACCAGAGAGAGGTAGAAATGTGATGGGTTTCATGCTGTTGATTAAAGTGGGGAGGGAGAGGTGGAGCAGAATAGATCTGCTTTCAATTGAATTCAGAAAGCTGCGAATGAAGGCGATTTGTCACCTTCTTGTTAAATCTTTCTCGTGATGGTTATGTTAAATACAAAATAAAAGCAAATTGCATTTTATTGAAACAGTTGGTTCCTGCAGCTTTAGAAATTGTCTAATTAAAGATCAGCCAATGGCGGCCTCTAGTTTCCCGTGTTTCACTTCATGGTCAGAGTTTGGTTTAAACATACCTGGTTCCAACCAATTCCTGCTTGGGATGGGCCCTGACGGAGTATTAAACGGCGGGCGTGCAGCAGATTCGGTATTAACAGTTCCTGTGTTACAGATTATGCTGAAAACTCTTCAGAAAATGTATGTTGCTAACTCCAATATCATTGCACAGCCTGACTGACTGTTATGACCATACTGAAAAGAGTGTAATATTCTTTGGTTGTATTGAAACACCTCGTGATCCATGTGTAAAATTTAAACCGACTGCACTCTCTGTAATGTCGATTTAGGAGTATTTTTTTTAAATTTCTTCCTGATATTTTAATAATAAAGTATATTTATTTTTTTTAAAAAAACTGTTCTCACTGCGGGATTTGGAAAGATATAGACCGCTCGGGCTCTAGGGCTCACAATGAATGCAAGCATTGAATAGTAATTGTATTCTAATTGTATTGAAGCACCTCAGATTAAAAATGATGTATGTTGATAACTCCAGGAGCATTGCACTGCCTGATTGTCTATAATGACCATGTTGAAATGAGGGTAATATTCATTAATTGTATTGAAGCACTTGGTGACCCGTGTGCAAATGTAGAATCTGATTGCACTTTTTGTGATGGCGATTTAGAATTTTTTTGTTATGTTCTTTCAGATATTTTATGAATAAAGTATATTTTTCAATTTCAAAACTACTATTCAGAAAACGGCCAGGACAAAGCAGGCAAATCTGAAAGGCTGATACTCCTGGGTGTCTGTTATTCAATATATAAACCACCCCGAACCCCTCGATTAGATTTCAGTCTGTAACTCACTCCTGGGTATCTGTTATTCTTAATAAAAACCACCCCGAACCCCTCGATTAGCTTCCAGTCTGTAACTCACTCCCGGGTATCTGTTATTCTATATATAAACCACCCCGAACCCCTCGATTAGATTCCAGACTGTAACTCACTCCCAGGTATCTGTTATTCTATATGTAAACCCCACTGAACCCCTCGATTAGATTCCAGTCAGTAACTCACTCCCGGGTATCTGTTATTCTATATATAAACCACATGAACCCCTCGATTAGTTTCCAGTCTGTAACTCACTCCCAGGTATCTGTTATTCTATACATAATCCACCCGAACCCCTCGATTAGATTCCATTCTGCAACTCACTCCCAGGTATCTGTTATTCTATATATAAACCCCACTGAACCCCTCGATTAGATTCGGTCTGTAACTCACTCCCGGGTATCTGTTATTCTATATATAAACCACCCTGAACCCCTCGATTAGATTCTAGTCTGTAACTCACTCCTGGGTATCTGTTATTCTTTATAAAAACCACCCTGAACCCCTCGATTAGATTCCATTCTGCAACTCACTCCCAGGTATCTGTTATTCTATATATAAACCCCACTGAACCCCTCGATTAGATTCGGTCTGTAACTCACTCCCGGGTATCTGTTATTCTATATATAAACCACCCCGAACCCCTCGATTAGGTTCCAGTCTGTAACTCACTCCCGGGTATCTGTTATTCTTTATACAAACCATCCCGAACCCCTCGATTAGATTCCAGTCTGTAACTCACTCCCGGGTATCTGTTATTCTATACATAAACCACCCCGAATGCCTCGATTAGATTCCAGTCTGTAACTCACTCCTGGGTATCTGTTATTCTATATATAAACCCTCTGAACCCCTCGATCAGATTCCAGCCTGTAACTCACACCTGAGTATCTGTTATTCTATGTAGACTGCGCTGAATGAAATGGGGGACAGAGATTAGGGGAAAACGTCTTTGGGGAAAGATTGAGGGTGGGAGACAGGAGGAGTGCGAGAGGCGGGGGAGAGATAGAGAGGCCGAGATAGAGTGAGACATTCGAACATAGGGATTAGGAGTAGGCCACTCGGCCCCTCGGAATTCAATGAGGACATGGTTGATCTATTTGTAGCCTCAGCTCCACATTCCCACTTACCCCCATAAACGTTTCAATACGTTGCTTGTCAAGAGCCTACCTACCTCTGTATGAAAAATAAACAATATTCTAATACACTGCATCCACTGCCTTTTGAGGAAGAGTTCCAAGACTCACGGCCCTCTGAGTGAAAAAATAAACCTCCAGCAGAGGGTGCGTAATAGTAAAGATGAGTGTGTGTAATTCAGAGAGCATCCAGCAGAGGGTAGATCAGTAAAGGTGAGTGAGTGTAACTCAGAGAACATCCAGCAGAGGGTATGAGACAGTAAAGGTGAGTGTGTGTAATTCAGAGCGCATCCAGCAGAGGGTATGAGACAGTAAAGGTGAGCGTGTGTCAGTCAGAGCGCATCCAGCAGGGGGCAGATCAGTGAATGTGAGTGTGTGTAATTCAGAGAGCATCCAGCAAAGGGGATGTAACAGTGAAGGTGAGTGTGTGTAATTCAGAGAACATCCAGCAGAGGGTATGAGACAGTAAAGGTTAGTGTGTGTAATTCAGAGAACATCCAGCAGAGGGTATGAGATAGTAAAGGTTAGTGTGTGTAATTCAGAGAACATCCAGCAGAGGGTATGAGATAGTAAAGGTTAGTGTGTGTAATTCAGAGAACATCCAGCAGAGGGTATGAGACAGTAAAGGTGAGTGTGTGTAATTCAGAGCGCATCCAGCAGAGGGTATGAGACAGTAAAGGTGAGTGTGTGTAATTCAGAGAGCATCCAGCAGGGGATAGATCAGTAACGTTGAGTGCGTGAAATTCAGATAACATCCAGCAGAGGGTATGAGACAGTAAAGGTGAGTGTGTGTCAGTCAGAGCGCATCCAGCGGAGGGTAGATCAGTGAATGTGAGTGTGTGTAATTCAGAGATCATCCAGCAGAGGGTATGTAACAGTAAAGGTGAACGTGTGTAATTCAGAGAAGATCCAGCAGGGGGTAGATCAGAGAATGTGAGTGTGTGTAATTCAGAGAGCATCCAGCAAAGGGTATGTAACAGTGAAGTGAGTGTGTTTAATTCAGAGCGCATCCAGCAGAGGGTATGAGACAGTAAAGATGAGTGTGTGTAATTCAGAGAGCATCCAGCAGGGGATAGATGAGTAAAGGTGAGTGCGTGAAATTCAGATAACATCCAGCAGAGGGTATGTAACAGTAAAGGTGAATGTGTGTAATTCAGAGAAGATCCAGCAGGGGGGAGATCAGTGAATGTGAGTGTGTGTAATTCAGAGAGCATCCAGCAGAGGGTAGGTAACAGTGAAGGTGAGTGTGTGTAATTCAGAGAGCATCCAGCAGAGGGTAGGTAACAGTGAAGGTGAGTGTGTGTAATTCAGAGAACACCCAGCAGACATTATGAGACAGTAAAGGTGAGTGTGTGTAATTCAGAGAGCTTCTAGCAGGGGGAAGATCAGTGAAGGTGAGTGTGTGTAGTTCAGAGAACATCCAGCAGAGGGTATGTAACAGTGAAGGTGAGTAGGTAAACCAGAGCTGCATTGCAGATTGATATATCTGTGTTTTAACCCAATGTCAGGATGGTGAGTGACTTGGATAGGAACTTCCAGGTGGTGGTGTTCCCATCTATCTGCTACCCTTCTTTTTCTTTACAAGGAGAGGGGTGAAATATATTGCTTGTTTGTCCCCACAACCACACCAACCCCCTCCATTTCTCTCCCCCAACCCAAACCACCCCCTCCCCCTCCCCCCACACACCTTAATCCAGCTTATATTTCACCCCTTTCATGGATTCACTCAAGTTCTGCCGAAGGGTAATGAGGACTCAGAACATCAACTCTTTTCTTCTCCGCCGATGCTGCCAGACCTGCTGAGTTTTTCCAGGTAATTCTGTTTTTGTTGAGGGGTGAAATATAAGCTGGTTTAAGGTTGATGGGGGGGGGTGCGCGAAGAGAAGTGGAGGGGATTGGTGTGGTTGTAGGGACAAGCAAGCAGTGATAGGAGCAGATAATCAAAAGATGTCAGAGACAAAGGAACAAAAGAACACAGAGGTGGTGAAGTTGGTGATATTATCTAAACGAATGTGCTAATTAAGAATGGATGGTAGGACACCCACGGTATAGCTCTAGTGGGGGTGGGGGGCATAAAAGATTTTAAAATAATGGAAATAGGTGGGAAAAGAAAAATCTATATAAATTATTGGAAAAAAACAAAAGGAAGGGGGAAGAAACAGAAAGGGGGTGAGGATGGAGGAGGGAGTTCAAGACCTAAAGTTGTTGAATTCAATATTGAGTCCGGAAGGCTGTAAAGTGCCTAGTCGGAAGATGAAGTGTTGTTCCTCCAGTTTGCGTTGGGCTTCACTGGAACAATGCAGCAAGCCAAGGACAGACATGTGGGCAAGAGAGCAGGGTGGAGTGTTAAAATGGCAAGCGACAGAGATGTTTGGATCATTCTTGCGGACAGACGTTTGGTCTCTCCAATGTAGAGGAGACCGCATTGGGAGCAACGAATACAGTAGACTAAGTTGGGGGAAATGCAAGTGAAATGCTGCTTCACTTGAAAGGTGTGTTTGGGCCCTTGGACGGTGAGGAGAGAGGAAGTGAAGGGGCTGGTGTTACATCTTTTGCGTGGGCATGGGGTGGTGCCATAGGTGGGGGTTGAGGAGTAGGGGGTGATGGAGGAGTGGACCCGGGTGTCCCGGAGGGAATGATCCCTACGGAATGCTGACGGGGGGGGGTGAAGGGAAGATGTGTTTGGTGGTGGCATCATGCTGGAGTTGGTGGAAATGGTGGAGGATGATCCTTTGAATGCGGAGGCTGGTGGGGTGATAAGTGAGGACAAGGGGGACCCTATCATGTTTCTGGGAGGGAGGAGAAGGCGTGAGGGTGGATGCGCGGGAGATGGGCTGGACACGGTTGAGGGCCCTGTCAATGACCGTGGGTGGAAAACCTCGGTTAAGGAAGAAGGAGGACATGTCAGAGGAACTGTTTTTGAAGGTAGCATCATCGGAACAGATGCGACGGAGGCGAAGGAACTGAGAGAATGGGATGGAGTCCTTACAGGAAGCGGGGTGTGAGGAGTTGGCGCACTGACCTCTACCTCGCGGAGGCTGAGCGTCAACTCGCAGAAACTTCCTCCTACCTCTCCCTGGACCATGACCCCACCACTGAACATCAAGCCATTGTTTCCAGGACTGTCACTGACCTCATCTCCTCTGGGGATCTTCCTCCCACAGCTTCCAACCTGATAGTCGCCCAACCTCGGACGGCCCGCTTCTACCTCCTACCCAAAATCCACAAACAGAACTGCCCCGGTAGACCGATCATGTCAGCTTGCTCCTGCCCCACAGAACTCATTTCTCGTTATCTTGACTCCCTTCTCTCTCCCCTTATCCAGTCCCTTCCCACCTACATCCGTGATTCCTCTGACACCTTACGTCATATCATCAATTTCCAGTTCCCTGGCCCCAACCGCTTCCTCTTCACCATGGACGTCCAATCCCTCTACACCTCCATCCCCCACCAGGATGGCCTGAGGGCCCTTAGCTTCTTCCTCGAACAGAGGCCCGAACAATCCCCATCCACCACTACTCTCCTCCGTCTGGCTGAACTTGTTCTCACACTGAACAATTTCTCCTTCAACTCCTCTCACTTCCTCCAAATAAAAGGTGTGGCTATGGGTATCCGCATGGGCCCCAGCTCTGCCTGTCTCTTTATGGTGTATGTGGAACATTCCTTGTTGCAGTCCTACTCCGGCCCCCTTCCACAACTCTTTCTCCGGTACATCGATGATTAATTCGGTGCTGCTTCATGCTCTCGTCTGGACCTGGAAAAATTTATTAATTTTGCTTCCAATCTCCACCCCTCCATCATTTTCACATGGTCCATCTCTGACACTTCCCTTCCCTTCCTTGACCTCGCTGTCTCAATCTCTGGTGATAGACTGTCCACCAATATCCATTACAAACCCACCGACTCCCACAGCTATCTCGACTACAGCTCCTCACACCCCACTTCCTGTAAGGACTCCATCCCATTCTCTCAGTTCCTTCGCCTCCATCGTATCTGTTCTGATGATGTTACCTTCAAAAATAGTTCCTCTGACATGTCCTCCTTCTTCCTTAACCGAGGTTTTCCACCCATGGTCGTTGACAGGGCCCTCAACTGTGTCCGGCCCATCTCCCGCACATCCGGCCTCACACCTCTCCTCCCTCCCAGAAACATGATAGGGTCCCCCTTGTCCTCACTTATCACCCCACCAGCCTCCGCGTTCAAAGGATCATCCTCCGCCATTTCCGCCAACTCCAGCATGATGCCACCACCAAACACATCTTCCCTTCACCCCCCCCTATCGGCATTCCATAGGGAGCGTTCCCTCCGGGACACCCTGGTCCACTCCTCCATCACCCCCTACTCCTCAACCCCCACCTATGGCACCAACCCATGCCCACACAAAAGATGTAACACCTGCCCCTTCACTTCCTCTCTCCTCACCGTCCAAGGGCCCAAACACTCCTTTCAAGTGAAGCAACATTTCACTTGCATTTCCCCCAGCTTAGTCTACTGCATTCGTTGCTCCCAATGTGGTCTCCTCTACATTGGAGAGACCAAACGTAAACTGGGTGACCGCTTTGCAGAACACCTGCGGTCTGTCCGCAAGAATGACCCAAACCTCCCTGTCGCTTGCCATTTTAACACTCCACCCTGCTCTCTTGCCCACATGTCTGTCCTTGGCTTGCTGCATTGTTCCAGTGAAGCCCACTGCAAACTGGAGGAACAACACCTCATCTTCCGACTAGGCACTTTACAGCCTTCCGGACTGAATATTGAATTCAACAACTTTAGGTCTTGAACTCCCTCCTCCATCCCCACCCCCTTTCTGTTTCTTCCTCCTTCCTTTTGTTTTTTTTCCAATAATTTATATAGATTTGTCTTTTCCCACCTATTTCCATTACTTTTAAATCTTTTATGCTCCCCCCACCCCCACTAGAGCTATACCTTGAGTGCCCTACCATCCATTCTTAATTAGCACATTAATTTAGAAAATATCACCAACTTCAACAACTCTGTAACAGAAACAGAATTACCTGGAAAAACTCAGCAGGTCTGGCAGCATCGGCGGGGAAGAAAAGAGTTGATGTTTCGAAACCTCATGACCCTTCGACAGAACTCTTTTCTTCTCCGCAGATGCTACCAGACCTGCTGAGTTTTTCCAGGTAATTCTGTTTTTGTTTTGGATTTCCAGCATCCGCAGTTTTTTATTTTTATTTTTGTTTTTATATTTTTTTCAACAACTCTGTGTTGTCTTGTCTGTGATATCTTTTGATGATCTGCTTCTATTACTGCTTGCTTGTCCCTACAACCACACCACCCATCTACTTCTCTCCCCCCACCCAACAGCCTCCCTCCCCCCCACCTTAAACCAGCTTATATTTCCCTCTCATTGGAAAGAAAAATCAGTTCTGTTGAAGGGTCATGAGGACTTGAAACATCAACTCTTTTCTTCTCCGCCGATGCTGCCAGACCTGCTGAGTTTTTCCAGGTAATTCTGTTTTTGTTTTGGATTTCCAGCATCCGCAGTTTTTTTGTTTTTATACCTGCTGCCCTTGTCCTTCTAGATGCTAGTGGTCGTGGGTTTGGAAGGTGCTGTCGAAGGAGCCTTGGTGAATTCCTGCAGTGCATCTTGTAGATGGTACACACACTGCTGCTACTGTGCGTCGGTGGTGGAGGGAGTAAATGTTTATGGATGGGGGGCCAATCAAGCGGGGCTGCTTTGTCCTGGACGGTGTCGAGCTTCTTGAGTGTTGTGGGAGCTGCACTCACCCAGGCAAGTGGGGAGTATTCCATCACACTCCTGACTTGTGCCTTCTAGATGGTGGACAGGCTTTGGGGAGTCAGGAGGTGAGTCACTCGACACATGGTTCCTAGCCTCTGACCTAATCTTGTAGCCACAAGATTTATATGGCTGGTCCAGTTCAGTTTCTGGTCAATGGTAACCCCCCAGGATGTTAATAGTGAGGGATCCAGTGATGGTAATGCCATTGAACATCAAGGGACGGTGAAGTATCATCTACCACGTCACAACAGGATCGTGGGCACATCCAGGATATTTGGAATTTGTTGATTGACTCGCAGTTCATGAAACTGAAGGCTTTGAGTGCGAGTAGAACAATGAACTCAAGAGTTGGCTCTGAGGGATTTTAAAGTGGTGAGACTGCAAAACAATGGCTATATCCATAGCTAGGACTTGCCTGGGAGCATAAGAAACAACCTGATTGGTTTACGAAAAAGTATCAAAGAGTAAGTTAACAGAAGTGGCGGCTAAGTTGCAGTTGAGGTAAACTGTAATGGCAAAGAAAACAGATACAATTAAAGTAATAGCACAGCATTTGAAATTGGAAGGGATAGCAGAAACTAATGAGGCCAAGCTCGAAGTCTGTGACTTCAGGTACAAATGAAGTAGCTTGAATTTGAAGAGACAAAGGAACTGAAGAAATTGAATTGGAAGCAAATAAAGAAAAAAACAGAGAGAGAGAATTGTAATTGAAAAGGCCAAGAGACCGAGAAACAGGAAATTGAATAGGGACATTCCAAAGGGAACTAGCAGAAAGGCAGGAGAGAGAAAGAAAACGGGAAAAGGATTTGGAACTGGGGAAAATAGAACTGCAGGAAAGGGAGAAGGGAAGAGAATGGGAATAACAGCTTTAAAAACTGGTAGTTAAAAAAGATAGCTCAGAGGCTGAGCACCTATTCAGAGGATGAAACGACCACTTCCAAACTAAAACCTAGTGGGGAGATGTTTTAAATTGGTGCAGGCACTTCCAAAGCTTGAGGAAAATGATGTAGAGGAGTTGTTTGTCTCGCTTGAGAAGATACCTAAGCAGATTAAATGGTCACAAGAAATCTTGACATTCCCTTTACATTCTAGAATGGTAGGTAGAGCTCGTGAGGTTTATGCTTCACTGTCAGAAAAAATTTCATTCGATTATGATGCAGTAAAAAAAAAAAGACTGGTGTGAGTGCATATGGGTTGGTCCCTGAAGCATACATGCAGAAAGTTAGTGATATAAGGAAACAGACTGGTCAAAGTTATATTGTATTTGAGGCAGTAAAACAAAGTATTTTTACTGGTGGACACGCGCACTAAAGGTAGATGTATATATTAAAGATAGGGCAACTTCTGCAGCTCTTAGAGAAGTAATTCTTTCAGAAGAATTTAAAGCTTTTTATGCTCCCCAGCTGAGGTTAACACTGGACAGGCCTGATCACAGACTGGAACCCAGCTTGATATATCCTCACTTTTATTTGTTTGTTTCGATACATGGTGAGTTGCCACTGAGATGAATCACCGGAGTCAGCCAATGAACTGTTTACAAAAGCAGAAAAACATTTATTAAACAAGAAAGGAAGAACTATATTACAACACTCCTTTTTCCACAACTACAACTTGGCAGAATTATACTGATTAGTAAGGATAACACAAGTTACAAAAGCTACTGTATATTCGAATGTTCACAGTAAATGCACAGTCCATGTAAACCAATAGGAGACCTGTGGTCAGTCACGCCACATTCTGAAACCAAGTGACAGTTGTCACCTCAGTTGGATGTTATGGATTTCTCACCAACTCCCCACAGTCTCTATTCCCACCATGAGCCAACCAGTCTCGTTGAGCGCCCTCTTTCACACGAGTGGGTGAATCTCCACTGGCCAAGAACTCGCTTTTCAATCTTCTCCCAAACAGAGGAAAGAAATCTTCACAACAGTGAAGGTGTCTTTATAACGGTCTTACACACGCCTCACACAAACTTAAGATCAGAAACCTCAAAGAATAGCTTATTACACACGATAAAGATAAATTTCCATCTTGTTTCACCATTAAGCATTATACTGTACAGTTACAAAAACCGATTTGGACAAAGTCTATAAATGTAACAGGATTAGTAGAATTTGCGCATCATAGTATTATTAGAATTCAACTCATATGTTTCTTTTTCCTCTTGTTCCCAATCTTTAATTCAGCAAAGAATGTTTCATTTAAGCCCACAGCCCAATCGTTCTTTCCTTTAGCTGTAGGTGTCGTTCCATCCTCAAGTTCATTTCCCTAAATCTAATGTGGTGAATTCCCATTTCTATTTGACAAAGTCCAAATGGCATTTTTGTGAGTTAACATTTCATTTCTGCTCTGGTCAAAATGTCTTCTTGCCATTTCCAGGATGTTATTGAGCTGTTTTTTTTAATGTTCACACAAGAGGGTTTCCTACTCCTGCTTGTTTTGATCTTTAAACTTTTTATGATATTGTTATTTCTCCAGTTCCCATTTCAAGCGAGACTTTTCCAAGTCTCTTTCAGTAATGCTCATCATGTTCTCCCTGTGGACATTGACAGTCTGTTCAAACCTTCAACTCTTTTGCATAATCCGTGATCTATAACCTTTCACTCCATTCCAGGTTTTGGATGGTCTTTCACAAGGCTGGCTTCTAACTGCTGTATTTTGTATATTAGCACTGGCAAGCACTTATAAATCCAAAGCCTTTGGTCCTTGAATTCTCCAGGCCATTTTGCGATTCCAGTCTTATTTGCTGCCAATTCTTGATTTCCAATTCTGCAGGTGCTTCAGTTGTTTTCATATTCTCCATTACTGAAGTTGACGCATCAGTAATTTTACTTGGATCAGTTCTTTGCTCACCTGGACCACAATTTAGCAAAGAGCTTTTATTGACAGGAACAACTTTCAAACTGTGATGCCCCATATCCCACATTTTCTCTGCCATCTTCTCTAGTTTGCATTGCATAGTGGGAATCTCATTGTTCTTTTCACAATGAAGCTCTAACACTTCATTAGTTTTAGTTTTTAATTCTGTATCCAACCAATTATTCTGCTTTACCAACAATTTCTTTTCTTGATCAAGGCATTTTCCCTGATATTTCACAGTAACTAATCAGCTTGAAGCACATCAAGTTTTAACTGAAGATTTAACTTTGTGAAGTTTGCTTCTACAAGTATATCATTTAGACATTTCAAGTCCCTTAGTCAAGTGTTCGACTTTCTCTGACTGCTTCTCAATTCTTAACAATTTTTTTTCTACCATTAGCAAACTCCTCTTTCGTACCTGAAGGTTGGTTTTCTATGTTAATCAGATGTTGCTTATCGACAGTAAGCATCTCATTTTTGGCCACTAAGTTTTCTGACCTTTTAAGCATCAGCATGATCAAACACATGCTGCAGTACAGTCACTGCCATATCATTGTCTCCACCAACCAAATCATTATCCAGGATAAAATCGACTCTGTGACTAAGTGATTGAGGAATAATTCCCACCACAACAATTCCATTTACAACGTGACTGTTTTAAGTTAACAGACTCATACATTCTATCAATACCTCTTATCAATACTTTTTTTCTTTCATAAAACTACCTGGAACACCAATTGCACGCTCAGCAACAATCAATGATTAATTTGCCTCTGTATCTCTCAACATTTGAACGTGTCTGCTTATTTTGTTGGAGGGGTGAGGGAGCACTTCTCGCTTTGAGACAAAACATCCAGAACCCCTACTAGCCTGCCCTTCTTCACTAGTAATCAAAGAAGAATTCTCTGGACTAACTATCCTTAACCATATCCAGCTTTCCTGTACGCTCTGAGGGAACGCATTTCACCTATACCACTGCTAAAGCTTTAACAACCGTTTCCTTTTCTGATGCAACCTTTCCTGAGGATTCCTTTGACATTACTACTACTGCGATAGGACTGCCACTTAACTTCCAGCAATTCACCCTAACATGTCCCAACTTGTTACAATGGAAACACCTAAGATTTAGAATTTCCCTTCCACCCTAAGCACCTCCCATTTTGGTATGAGGAGAAATTTCTTGGGAGTACCCAACTATCCCTTCGTTGACTACTTGCCTTCGTTTCACCTTCCCATCTTTGATCCTTCTAGGATTTCTGGTGATGGTGGAAAAAGTGTTTAGATTCATGGACCAGCTCATAATCATCAGTCATTTCTGTTACCTGTCTAACTGTCTTAACCTCCTGGTCTTCAACATGTGTTCCCACTAGTAGAGGAAGTGAATCATTAAATTCTTCCAAGAGAATTATATTCCCCTAAGAGTTTCATAGATTCTCTCCACCTTTAATGGCCTTTTCCAGCTGTCAAAGTTACTTTGCTTTACCCTCTCATACTCAATATAGCTCTCCCCATGCTGTTTCTTTATATTCCAAAATTCCTGTCTGTATGCCTCAGGTCTAACTCATGTCTAGTCAGAATAACCTTTTTAACTGCATCATAATCTACCGATACCTCTTCTGAAAGTAAAGCATAAACCTCATGAGTTCCACCTACCAACCTAGACTGTAAAAGTAATGTCCAGATCTCTTTATGGCACTTCATTTGCTTAACCACATTCGCATTTCTTCCTGTTCCTTCTCTCTTTCCTCCATTGCTAGCTTCTCCCTCTGGAGGCTGTTTCTGCATTTCCATTTCTCTTTGAGATACTCTCCCTTTTTCCTTTGCTGCCCTTTCTTTGTTTTCCTCTTTCACCAGTAACTGAAGTTCTTTCAGTCCCTTGGTTATTCAAGTTGATTTACTCGCAACGTCCCCTTAGCTGACCCAATCGCCTCAGCCCCTGGAGAATGTGGTCTCTCCGTTATCTCTGCCAATTCAAAACGTTGTGCTATTATCACAGTCGTGTCTATTTTCCACGCTTCCTTGGATCATTCTAACACCAGCTTCGCCGCCAATTCCATTAGCTTACTCTTTGTTCATTTTTGTAAACCAGCCAGGGTTACATTTTCCATCTGTAACAAAATCTTAGCCACTTCCACAGGCATTTCAAATTCCAACCCGTATAATGTACCTCATAGCAACTTCAGACAGCTTTAATCTGTATCTAACCCCGTGCCGTACCTGTCCTGGGAGTGTTTGATGGGGACAGTGTAGAGGGAGATTTAGTCTGTATCTAACCCCATGCTGTACCTGTCCTGGGAGTGTTCCATGAGGACAGTGTAGAGGGAGATTTACTCTGTATCTAACCCCGTGCTGGTCCTGTCCTGGGAGTGTTTGATGGGGACAGTGTAGAGGGAGCTTTCCTCTGTATCTAACCCCGTGCTGTACCTGACCTGGGAGTGTTTGAAGGGGACAGTGTAGAGGGAGCTTTACTCTGTATCTAAGCCCGTGCTGTTCCTGTCCTGGGAGTGTTTGATGGGGACAGTGTAGAGGGAGATTTACTCTGTATCTAAGCCCGTGCTGTACCTGTCCTGGGAGTGTTTGATGGGGACAGTGTAGAGGGAGCTTTACTCTGTATCTAACCCCGTGCTGTACCTGTCTTGGGAGTGTTTGATGGGGACACTGCAGAAGGAGATTTACTCTGTATCTAACCCCATGCTGTCCCTGTCCTGGAAGTGTTTGATAGGGTCAGTGGAGAGGGAGATTTACTCTGTATCTAACCCCGTGCTGTCCCTGTCCTGGGAGTGTTTGATGGGGACAGTGTAGAGGAAGCTGTATTCAATATCTAAGCCCGTGCTGTACCTGTCCTGGGAGTGTTTGATGTGGAAAGTGTAGAGGGAGCTTTACTCTGTATCTAACCCCGTGCTGTCCCTGTCCTGGGTGTGTTTGATAGGATCAGTGGAGAGAGAGATTTGCTCTGTATCTAACCCCATGCTGTACCTGTCCTGGGAGTGTTTGATGGGGACAGGGTAGAGGGAGCTTTACTCCGTAACTAACCCCATGCTGTACCTCTCTTGGGTGTGTTTGATGTGGACAGTGTAGAGGGAGATTTACTCTGTATCTAACCCTGTGCTGTACCTGTCCTGGGAGTGTTTGATGGGGACAGTGTAAAGGGAGATTTAATCGGTATCTAACCCTCTGCTGTACCTGTCCTGGAAGTGTTTGATGGTGAAAGTGTAGAGGGAGCTTTACTCTGTATCTAACCCGTGCTGTCCCAGTCCTGGGTGTGTTTGATAGGATCAGTGAAGAGAGAGATTTGCTCTGTATCTAGCCCTGTGCTGTACCTGTCCTGGGAGTGTTTGATGGGGACAGTGCAGAGGGAGATTAATCTGTATCTAACCCCATGCTGTCCCTGTCCTGGAAGTGTTTGAAAGGGTCAGTGGAGAGGGAGAGTTACTCTGTATCTAACCCGTGCTGTCCCAGTCCTGGGGGGGTTTGATAGGATCAGTGGAGAGAGAGATTTGCTCTGTATCAAACCCCATGCTGTACCTGTCCTGGGAGTATTTGATGGGGACAGGGTAGAGGGAGATTTACTCTGTATCTAACCCCATGCTGTACCTGTCCTGGGAGTGTTTGATGGGGACAGTGTAGAGGAAGCTTAATTCTGTATCTAACCCCGTGCTGTACCTGTCCTGGGAGTGTTTGATGGGGACAGTGTAGAGGGAGTTTTACTCTGTATCTAACCCCGTGCTGTACCATTCCTGGGAGTGTTTGATGGGAACAGTGTAGAGGGAGATTTACTCTGTATCTAACCCTGTGCTTTACCTGTCCTGGGAGTGTTTGATGGAGACAGTGTAGAGGGAGATTTACTCTGTATCTAACGCCGTGCTGTCCCTGTCCTGGGAGTGTTTGATGGGGACAGTCTAGAGGGAGCTTTACTCTGTATCTAACCCCATGGTGTCCCTGTCCTGCGAGTGTTTGTTAGGGTCAATGGAAAGGGAGATTTACTCTGTATCTAACCCCGTGCTGTACCTGTCCTGGGAGTGTTTGATGGGGACAGTGTCGAGGGAGATTTACTCTGTATCTAACCCCGTGCTGTACCTGTCCTGGGAGTGTTTGATGGGGACAGTGAAGAGGGAGATTTACTCTGTATCTAACCCCGTGCTGTACCTGTCCTGGAAGTGTTTGATGGGGACAGTGTAGAGGGAGCTTTACTCTGTATCTAACCCCATGCTGTACCTGTCCTGGAAGTGTTTGATAGGGTCAGTGGAGAGGGAGATTTACTCTGTATCTAACCCATGCTGTCCCTGTCCTGGGTGTGTTTGATAGGATCAGTGGAGAGAGAGATTTGCTCTGTATCTAACCCCATGCTGTACCTGTCCTGGGAGTGTCTGATGGGGACAGTGTAGAGTGAGATTTACTCCGTAACTAACCCCATGCTGTACCTCTCTTGGGTGTGTTTGATGGGGACAGTGTAGAGGGAGCTTAAATCTGCATCTAACACCGTGCTGTACCTGTCCTGGGAGTGTTTGATGGGGACAGTGTAAAGGGAGATTTAATCGGTATCTAACCCTCTGCTGTACCTTTCCTGGAAGTGTTTGATGGAGAAAGTGTAGAGGGAGCTTTACTCTGTATCTAACCCGTGCTGTCCCTATCCTGGGTGTGTTTGATAGGATCAGTGGAGAGAGAGATTTGCTCTGTATCTAACCCCATGCTGTACCTGTCCTGGGAGTGTTTGATGGGGACAGGGTAGAGGGAGCTTTACTCCGTAACTAACCCCATGCTGTACCTCTCTTGGGTGTGTTTGATGTGGACAGTGTAGAGGGAGATTTACTCTGTATCTAACCCTGTGCTGTACCTGTCCTGGGAGTGTTTGATGGGGACAGTGTAAAGGGAGATTTAATCGGTATCTAACCCTCTGCTGTACCTGTCCTGGAAGTGTTTGATGGTGAAAGTGTAGAGGGAGCTTTACTCTGTATCTAACAGCGTGCTGTACCTGTCCTG
Organism: Carcharodon carcharias; assembly: GCF_017639515.1. Lineage (NCBI taxonomy): Eukaryota > Metazoa > Chordata > Chondrichthyes > Lamniformes > Lamnidae > Carcharodon > Carcharodon carcharias. The sequence goes on along the minus strand of NW_024470592.1, from coordinate 132,677 downwards.
GGTGTGTTTGATGGGGACAGTGTAGAGTGAGATTTACTCTGTATCTAACCCCATGCTGTCCCTGTCCTGGAAGTGTTTGATGGGGTCAGTGGAGAGGGAGATTTACTCTGTATCTAACCCGTGCTGTCCCAGTCCTGGGTGTGTTTGATAGGATCAGTGAAGAGAGAGATTTGCTCTGTATCTAGCCCTGTGCTGTACCTGTCCTGGGAGTGTTTGATGGGGACAGTGCAGAGGGAGATTAATCTGTATCTAACCCCATGCTGTCCCTGTCCTGGAAGTGTTTGAAAGGGTCAGTGGAGAGGGAGAGTTACTCTGTATCTAACCCGTGCTGTCCCAGTCCTGGGGGGGTTTGATAGGATCAGTGGAGAGAGAGATTTGCTCTGTATCAAACCCCATGCTGTACCTGTCCTGGGAGTATTTGATGGGGACAGGGTAGAGGGAGATTTACTCTGTATCTAACCCCATGCTGTACCTCTCTTGGGTGTGTTTGATGGGGACAGTGTAGAGGAAGCTTAATTCTGTATCTAACCCCGTGCTGTACCTGTCCTGGGAGTGTTTGATGGGGACAGTGTAGAGGGAGTTTTACTCTGTATCTAACCCCGTGCTGTACCATTCCTGGGAGTGTTTGATGGGAACAGTGTAGAGGGAGATTTACTCTGTATCTAACCCTGTGCTTTACCTCTCCTGGGAGTGTTTGATGGAGACAGTGTAGAGGGAGATTTACTCTGTATCTAACCCCGTGCTGTCCCTGTCCTGGGAGTGTTTGATGGGGACAGTCTAGAGGGAGCTTTACTCTGTATCTAACCCCATGGTGTCCCTGTCCTGCGAGTGTTTGTTAGGGTCAATGGAAAGGGAGATTTACTCTGTATCTAACCCCGTGCTGTACCTGTCCTGGGAGTGTTTGATGGGGACAGTGTCGAGGGAGATTTACTCTGTATCTAACCCCGTGCTGTACCTGTCCTGGGAGTGTTTGATGGGGACAGTGAAGAGGGAGATTTACTCTGTATCTAACCCCGTGCTGTACCTGTCCTGGAAGTGTTTGATGGGGACAGTGTAGAGGGAGCTTTACTCTGTATCTAACCCCATTCTGTACCTGTCCTGGAAGTGTTTGATAGGGTCAGTGGAGAGGGAGATTTACTCTGTATCTAACCCGTGCTGTCCCTGTCCTGGGTGTGTTTGATAGGATCAGTGGAGAGAGAGATTTGCTCTGTATCTAACCCCATGCTGTACCTGTCCTGGGAGTGTCTGATGGGGACAGTGTAGAGTGAGATTTACTCCGTAACTAACCCCATGCTGTACCTCTCTTGGGTGTGTTTGATGGGGACAGTGTAGAGGGAGCTTAAATCTGCATCTAACACCGTGCTGTACCTGTCCTGGGAGTGTTTGATGGGGACAGTGTAAAGGGAGATTTAATCGGTATCTAACCCTCTGCTGTACCTTTCCTGGAAGTGTTTGATGGAGAAAGTGTAGAGGGAGCTTTACTCTGTATCTAACAGCGTGCTGTACCTGTCCTGGGTGTGTTTGATGGGGACAGTGTAGAGTGAGATTTACTCTGTATCTAACCCCGTGCTGTACCTGTCCTGGGAGTGTTTGATGGGGACAGTGCAGAGGGAGATTTACTCTGTATCTAACCGAATGCTGTCCCTGTCCTGGAAGTGTTTGATAGGGTCAGTGGAGAGGGAGATTTACTCTGTATCTAACCCGTGCTGTCCCAGTCCTGGGTGTGTTTGATAGGATCAGTGAAGAGAGAGATTTGCTCTGCATCTAGCCCTGTGCTATACCTGTCCTGGGAGTGTTTGATGGGGACAGTGCAGAGGGAGATTAATCTGTATCTAACCCCATGCTGTCCCTGTCCTGGAAGTGTTTGATAGGGTCAGTGGAGAGGGAGATTTACTCTGTATCTAACCCGTGCTGTCCCAGTCCTGGGTGTGTTTGATAGGATCAGTGGAGAGAGAGATTTGCTATGCATCTAACCCCATGCTGTACCTGTCCTGGGAGTATTTGATGGGGACAGGGTAGAAGGAGCTTTACTCTGTATCTAACCCCATGCTGTACCTGTCCTGGGAGTGTTTGATGGGGACAGTGTAGAGGGAGTTTAATTCTGCATCTAACCCTGTGCTTTACCTGTCCTGGGAGTGTTTGATGGGAACAGAGTAGAGGGATCTTTACTCTGTATCTAACCCCGTGCTGTACCTGTCCTGGGAGTGTTTGATGGGAACAGTGTAGAGTGAGATTTACTCTGTATCTAACCCCGTGCTGTACCTGTCCTGGGAGTGTTTGATGGTGAAAGTATAGAGGGAGCTTTACTCTGTATCTAACCCCGTGCTGAACCTGTCCTCGGAGTGTTTCAGGGGGACAGTGTAGAGGGAGCTTTACTCTGTATCTAACCCCGTGCTGTATCTGTCCTGGGAGTGTTTGATGTGGACAGTGTAGAGGGAGATTTACCTTGTATCTAACCCTGTGCTGTACCTGTCCTGGGATTGTTTGATGGGGACAGTGTAGAGGGAGATTTAATCTGTATCTAACCCTCTGCTGTACCTGTCCTGGAAGTGTTTGATGGTGAAAGTGTAGAGGGAGATTTACTCTGTATCTAACCGAATGCTGTCCCTGTCCTGGAAGTGTTTGATAGGGTCAGTGGAGAGGGAGATTTACTCTGTATCTAACCCGTGTTGTCCCTGTCCTGGGTGTGTTTGATAGGATCAGTGGAGAGAGAGATTTGCTCTGTATCTAACCCCATGCTGGACCTGTCCTGGGAGTGTTTGATGGGGACAGTGTAGAGGGAGCTTAATTCTGTATCTAACCCTGTGCTGTACCATTCCTGGGAGTGTTTGATGGGGACAGTGTAGAGGGAGATTGACTCTGTATCAAACCCCGTGCTGTACCTGTCCTGGGAGTGTTTGATGGGGACAGTATGGAGGGAGCTTTACTCTGTATCTAACCCCGTGCTGTACCTGTCCTGGGAGTGTTTGATAGGGTCAGTGGAGAGGGAGATTTACTCTGTATCTAACCCGTGCTGTACCTGTCCTGGGTGTTTTTGATAGGATCAGTGGAGAGAGAGATTTGCTCTGTATCTAAGCCCATGCTGTACCTGTCCTGCGAGTGTTTGATAGGGACAGTATAGATGAAGCTGTACTCAATATCTAACCCCGTGCTGTACCTGTCCTGGGAGTGTTTGATAGGGACAGTGTAGAGGGAGCTTTACTCTGTATCTAACCCCGTGCTGTACCTGTCTTGGGAGTGTTTGATGGGGACACTGCAGAAGGAGATTTACTCTGTATCTAACCCCATGCTGTCCCTGTCCTGGAAGTGTTTGATAGGGTCAGTGGAGAGGGATATTTACTCTGTATCTAATCCCGTGCTGTACCGGTCCTGGGAGTGTTTGATAGGGACAGTGTAGAGGAAGCTGTATTCAATATCTAACCCCGTGCTGTACCTGTCCTGGGAGTGTTTGATGTGGAAAGTGTAGAGGGAGCTTTACTCTGTATCTAACCCCGTGCTGTACCTGTCCTGGGAGTGTTTGATGGGGACAGTGAAGAGGGAGCTTTACTCTGTATCTAACCCGTGCTGTCCCTGTCCTGGGTGTGTTTGATAGGATCAGTGGAGAGAGAGATTTGCTCTGTATCTAACCCCATGCTGTACCTGTCCTGGGTGTGTTTGATGGGGACAGTGTAGAGTGAGATTTACTCTGTATCTAGCCCTGTGCTGTACCTGTCCTGGGAGTGTTTGATGGGGACAGTGCAGAGGGAGATTTACTCTATATCTAACCAAATGCTGTCCCTGTCCTGGAAGTGTTTGATAGGGTCAGTGGAGAGGGAGATTTACTCTGTATCTAACCCGTGCTGTCCCAGTCCTGGGTGTGTTTGATAGGATCAGTGAAGAGACAGATTTGCTCTGTATCTAACCCCGTGCTGAACCTGTCCTCGGAGTGTTTGATGGTGACAGTGTAGAGGGAGCTTTACTCTGTATCTAACCCCATGATGTCCCTGTCCTGCGAGTGTTTGTTAGGGTCAATGGAGAGGGAGATTTACTCTGTATCTAACCCCGTGCTATACCTGTCCTGGGTATGTTTGATGGTGACAGTGTAGAGGGAGCTTTACTCTGTATCTAACCCCGTGCTGTATCTGTCCTGGGAGTGTTTGATGTGGACAGTGCAGAGGGAGATTTACCTTGTATCTAACTCTGTGCTGTACCTGTCCTGGGATTGTTTGATGGGGACAGTGTAGAGGGAGATTTACCTTGTATCTAACCCTGTGCTGTACCTGTCCTGGAAGTCTTTGATGGTGAAAGTGTAGAGGGAGCTTTACTCTGTATCTAACAGCGTGCTGTACCTGTCCTGGGTGTGTTTGATGGGGACAGTGTAGAGTGAGATTTACTCTGTATCTAACCCCGTGCTGTACCTGTCCTGGGTGTGTTTGATGGGGACAGTGTAGAGTGAGATTTACTCTGTATCTAACCCCGTGCTGTACCTGTCCTGGGTGTGTTTGATGGGGACAGTGTAGAGTGAGATTTACTCTGTATCTAACCCTGTGCTGTACCTGTCCTGGGAGTGTTCGATGGGGACAGTGCAGAGGGAGATTTACTCTGTATCTAACCGAATGCTGTCCCTGTCCTGGAAGTGTTTGATAGGGTCAGTGGAGAGGGAGATTTACTCTGTATCTAACCCGTGATGTCCCTGTCCTGGGTGTGTTTGATAGGATCAGTGGAGAGAGAGATTTGCTCTGTATCTAACCCCATGCTGGACCTGTCCTGGGATTGTTTGATGGGGACAGGGTAGAGGGAGCTTCACTCTGTATCTAACCCGTGATGTCCCTGTCCTGGGTGTGTTTGATAGGATCAGTGGAGAGAGAGATTTGCTCTGTATCTAACCCCATGCTGGACCTCTCTTGGGAGTGTTTGATGGGGACAGTGTAGAGGGAGCTTAATTCTATATCTAACCCGGTGCTGTACCTGTCCTGGGAGTGTTTGGTGGGGACAGTGTAGAGGGAGATTGACTCTGTATCAAACCCCGTGCTGTACCTGTCCTGGGAGTGTTTGATGGGGACAGTATGGAGGGAGCTTTACTCTGTATCTAACCCCGTGCTGTACCTGTCCTGAGAGTGTTTGATGGGGACAGTGTAGAGGGAGATTTACTCTGTGTCTAACCCCGTGCTGTACCTGTCCTGGCAGTGTTTGATGGGGACAGGGTAGAGGGAGATTTACTCTGTATCTAACCCCATGCTGTACCTCTCTTGGGAGTGTTTGATGGGGACAGTGTAGAGGGAGCTTAATTCTGTATCTAACCCGGTGCTGTACCTGTCCTGGGTGTTTTTGATAGGGATCAGTGTAGAGAGAGATTTGCTCTGTATCTAAGCCCATGCTGTACCTGTCCTGGGAGTGTTTGATGGGGACAGTGTAGAGGAAGCTGTACTCAGTATCTAACCCCGTGCTGTACCTGTCCTGGGAGTGTTTGATGGGGACAGTGTAGAGGGAGCTTTACTCTGTATCTAACCCCGTGCTGTACCTGTCCTGAGAGTGTTTGATGGGGACAGTGTAGAGGGAGATTTACTCTGTGTCTAACCCCGTGCTGTACCTGTCCTGGCAGTGTTTGATGGGGACAGTGTAGAGGGAGATTTACTCTGTATCTAACCCCATGCTGTACCTCTCTTGGGAGTGTTTGATGGGGACAGTGTAGAGGGAGCTTAATTCTGTATCTAACCCGGTGCTGTACCTGTCCTGGGTGTTTTTGATAGGATCAGTGGAGAGAGAGATTTGCTCTGTATCTAAGCCCATGCTGTACCTGTCTTGGGAGTGTTTGATGGGGACAGTGTAGATGAAGCTGTACTCAATATCTAACCCCGTGCTGTACCTGTCCTGGGAGTGTTTGATGGGGACAGTGTAGAGGGAGATTTACTCTGTATCTAACCCCGTGCTGTACCTATCCTGGGAGTGTTTGATGGGGACAGTGTAGAGGGAGATTTACTCTGTATCTAACCCCGTGTTGTACTTGTCTTGGGAGTGTTTGATGGGGACACTGCAGAAGGAGATTTACTCTGTATCTAACCCCATGCTGTCCCTGTCCTGGAAGTGTTTGATATGGTCAGTGGAGAGGGATATTTACTCTGTATCTAACCCCGTGCTGTACCGGTCCTGGGAGTGTTTGATAGGGACAGTGTAGAGGAAGCTGTATTCAATATCTAACCCCGTGCTGTACCTGTCCTGGGAGTGTTTGATGGGGACAGTGTAGAGGGAGATTTACTCTGTATCTAACCCCATGCTGTACCTGTCCTGGGAGTGTTTGATGGGGACAGTGAAGAGGGAGCTTTACTCTGTATCTAACCCCGTGCTGTACCTGTCCTGGGAGTGTTTGATGGGGACAGTGAAGAGGGAGCTTTACTCTGTATCTAACCCCGTGCTGTACCTGTCCTGGGAGTGTTTGATGTGGACAGTGAAGAGGGAGCTTTACTCTGTATCTAACCCGTGCTGTCCCTGTCCTGGGTGTGTTTGATGGGGACAGTGTAGAGTGAGATTTACTCCGTAACTAACCCCATGCTGTACCTCTCCTGGGTGTGTTTGATGGGGACAGTGTAGAGGGAGCTTAATTCTGCATCTAACCCCGTGCTGTACCTGCCCTGGGAGTGTTTGATGGGGACAGTGAAGAGGGAGATTTGCTCTGTATCTAACCCCGTGCTGTACCTGTCCTGGGAGTGTTTGATGGTGAAAGTGTAGAGGGAGCTTTACTCTGTATCTAACAACGTGCTGTACCTGTCCTGGGTGCGTTTGATGGGGACAGTGTAGAGTGAGATTTACTCTGTATCTAACCCCATGCTGTACCTGTCCTGGGAGTGTTTGATGGGGACAGTGCAGAGGGAGATTTACTCTGTATCTAACCGAATGCTGTCCCTGTCCTGGAGTGTTTGATGGGGACAGTGTAGAGGGAGATTTACTCTGTATCTAACCCCGTGCTGTACCTGTCCTGGGAGTGTTTGATGGGGACAGGGTAGAGGGAGATTTACTCTGTATCTAACCCCATGCTGTACCTCTCTTGGGTGTGTTTGATGGGGACAGTGAAGAGGGAGCTTTACTCTGTATCTAACCCCGTGCTGTACCTGTCCTGGGAGTGTTTGATGGGGACAGTGAAGAGGGAGCTTTACTCTGTATCTAACCCCGTGCTGTACCTGTCCTGGGAGTGTTTGATGGGGACAGTGAAGAGGGAGCTTTACTCTGTATCTAACCCGTGCTGTACCTGTCCTGGGTGTGTTTGATGGGGACAGTGTAGAGTGAGATTTACTCCGTAACTAACCCCGTGCTGTACCTGTCCTGGGTGTGTTTGATGGGGACAGTGTAGAGGGAGCTTAACTCTGTATCTAACCCCGTGCTGTACCTGTCCTGGGAGTGTTTGATGGGGACAGTGAAGAGGGAGATTTACTCTGTATCTAACCCTGTGCTGTACCTGTCCTGGGAGTGTTTGATGGTGAAAGTGTAGAGGGAGCTTTACTCTGTATCTAACCCGTGCTGTACCTGTCCTGGGTGTGTTTGATGGGGACAGTGTAGAGTGAGATTTACTCTGTATCTAACCCTGTGCTGTACCTGTCCTGGGAGTGTTTGATGGGGACAGTGCAGAGGGAGATTTACTCTGTATCTAACCGAATGCTGTCCCTGTCCTGGAAGTGTTTGATGCGGACAGTGTAGAGGGAGATTTACTCTGTATCTAACCCCGTGCTGTACCTGTCCTGGGAGTGGTTGATGGGGACAGGGTAGAGGGAGATTTACTCTGTATCTAACCCCATGCTGTACCTCTCTTGGGTGTGTTTGATGGGGACAGTGTAGATGAAGCTTAATTCTGTATCTAACCCCGTGCTGTACCTGTCCTGGGAGTGTTTGATGGGGACAGTGTAGAGGGAGATTTACTCTGTATCTAACCCCGTGCTGTACCTGTCCTGGGAGTGTTTGATGGGAACAGTGTAGAGGGAGATTGACTCTGTATCAAACCCCGGGCTGAACCTGTCCTGGGAGTGTTTGATGGGGACAGTGTAGAGGGAGATTTACTCTGTATCTAACCCTGTGCTGAACCTATCCTCGGAGTGTTTGAGGGGGACAGTGTAGAGGGAGCTTTACTCTGTATCTAACCCCGTGCTGTACCTGTCCTGGGAGTGTTTGATAGGGTCAGTGGAGAGGGAGATTTACTCTGTATCTAACCCGTGATGTCCCTGTCCTGGGTGTGTTTGATAGGATCAGTGGAGAGAGAGATTTGCTCTGTATCTAACCCCATGCTGGACCTGTCCTGGGATTGTTTGATGGGGACAGGGTAGAGGGAGCTTTACTCTGTATCTAACCCCATGCTGTACCTGTCTTGGGTGTGTTTGATGGGGACAGTGTAGAGGGAGATTTACTCTGTATCTAACCCCGTGCTGTACCTCTCTTGGGTGTGTTTGATGGGGACAGTGTAGAGGGAGCTTAATCTGTATCTAACCCGGTGCTGTACCTGTCCTGGGAGTGTTTGATGGGGACAGTGTAGAGGGAGATTGACTCTGTATCAAACCCCGTGCTGTACCTGTCCTGGGAGTGTTTGATGGGGACAGTATAGAGGGAGCTTTACTCTGTATCTAACCCGTGCTGTACCTGTCCTGGGAGTGTTTGATAGGGTCAGTGGAGAGGGAGATTTACTCTGTATCTAACCCGTGCTGTACCTGTCCTGGGTGTTTTTGATAGGATCAGTGGAGAGAGAGATTTGCTCTGTATCTAAGCCCATGCTGTACCTGTCTTGGGAGTGTTTGATGGGGACAGTGTAGAAGGAGATTTACTCTGTATCTAACCCCGTGCTGTACCTGTCCTGGGACTGTTTAATGGGGACAGTGTAGAGGGAGATTTACTCTGTATCTAACCCCGTGCTGTACCTATCCTGGGAGTGTTTGATGGGGACAGTGTAGAGGGAGCTTTACTCTGTATCTAACCCCGTGTTGTACTTGTCTTGGGAGTGTTTGATGGGGGCACTGCAGAAGGAGATTTACTCTGTATCTAACCCCATGCTGTCCCTGTCCTGGAAGTGTTTGATATGGTCAGTGGAGAGGGATATTTACTCTGTATCTAACCCCGTGCTGTACCGGTCCTGGGAGTGTTTGATGGGGACAGTGTAGAGGGAGATTTACTCTGTATCTAACCCCGTGCTGTACCTGTCCTGGGAGTGTTTGATGGGGACAGTGAAGAGTGAGCTTTACTCTGTATCTAACCCGTGCTGTCCCTGTCCTGGGTGTGTTTGATGGGGACAGTGTAGAGTGAGATTTACTCCGTAACTAACCCCATGCTGTACCTCTCTTGGGTGTGTTTGATGGGGACAGTGTAGAGGGAGCTTAAATCTGCATCTAACACCGTGCTGTACCTGTCCTGGGAGTGTTTGATGGGGACAGTGTAAAGGGAGATTTACTCTGTATCTAACCCTCTGCTGTACCTGTCCTGGAAGTGTTTGATGGGGACAGTGTAGAGGGAGCTTTGCTCTGTATCTAACCCCGTGCTGTACCTGTCCTGGGATTGTTTGATGGGGACAGTGTAGAGGGAGCTTTACTCTGTATCTAACAACGTGCTGTACCTGTCCTGGGTGCGTTTGATGGGGACAGTGTAGAGTGAGATTTACTCTGTATCTAACCCTGTGCTGTACCTGTCCTGGGAGTGTTTGATGGGGACAGTGCAGAGGGAGATTTACTCTGTATCTAACCGAATGCTGTCCCTGTCCTGGAAGTGTTTGATAGGGTCAGTGGAGAGGGAGCTTTACTCTGTATCTAACCCCGTGCTGTACCTGTCCTGGGAGTGTTTGATGCGGACAGTGTAGAGGGAGATTTACTCTGTATCTAACCCCGTGCTGTACCTGTCCTGGGAGTGGTTGATGGGGACAGGGTAGAGGGAGATTTACTCTGTATCTAACCCCATGCTGTACCTCTCTTGGGTGTGTTTGATGGGGACAGTGTAGATGAAGCTTAATTCTGTATCTAACCCCGTGCTGTACCTGTCCTGGGAGTGTTTGATGGGGACAGTGTAGAGGGAGATTTACTCTGTATCTAACCCCGTGCTGTACCTGTCCTGGGAGTGTTTGATGGGAACAGTGTAGAGGGAGATTGACTCTGTATCAAACCCCGGGCTGTACCTGTCCTGGGAGTGTTTGATGGGGACAGTGTAGAGGGAGATTTACTCTGTATCTAACCCTGTGCTGAACCTATCCTCGGAGTGTTTGAGGGGGACAGTGTAGAGGGAGCTTTACTCTGTATCTAACCCCGTGCTGTACCTGTCCTGGGAGTGTTTGATAGGGTCAGTGGAGAGGGAGATTTACTCTGTATCTAACCCGTGATGTCCCTGTCCTGGGTGTGTTTGATAGGATCAGTGGAGAGAGAGATTTGCTCTGTATCTAACCCCATGCTGGACCTGTCCTGGGATTGTTTGATGGGGACAGGGTAGAGGGAGCTTTACTCTGTATCTAACCCCGTGCTGTCCCTGTCTTGGGTGTGTTTGATGGGGACAGTGTAGAGGGAGCTTTACTCTGTATCTAACCCCGTGCTGTACCTCTCTTGGGTGTGTTTGATGGGGACAGTGTAGAGGGAGCTTAATTCTGTATCTAACCCGGTGCTGTACCTGTCCTGGGAGTGTTTGATGGGGACAGTGTAGAGGGAGATTTACTCTGTATCTAACCCGGTGCTGTACCTGTCCTGGGAGTGTTTGATGGGGACAGTATAGAGGGAGCTTTACTCTGTATCTAACCCCGTGCTGTACCGGTCCTGGGAGTGTTTGATGGGGACAGTGTAGAGGGAGATTTACTCTGTATCTAACCCCGTGCTGTACCTGTCCTGGGAGTGTTTGATGGGGACAGTATAGAGGGAGCTTTACTCTGTATCTAACCCTGTGCTGTACCTGTCCTGGGAGTGTTTGATGGGGACAGTGTAGAGGGAGCTTTACTCTGTATCTAACCCGTGCTGTACCTGTCCTGGGAGTGTTTGATAGGGTCAGTGGAGAGGGAGATTTACTCTGTATCTAACCCGTGCTGTACCTGTCCTGGGTGTTTTTGATAGGATCAGTGGAGAGAGAGATTTGCTCTGTATCTAAGCCCATGCTGTACCTGTCTTGGGAGTGTTTGATGGGGACAGTGTAGAAGGAGATTTACTCTGTATCTAACCCCGTGCTGTACCTGTCCTGGGAGTGTTTGATAGGGACAGTGTAGATGAAGCTGTACACAATATCTAACCCCGTGCTGTACCTGTCCTGGGACTGTTTGATGGGGACAGTGTAGAGGGAGATTTACTCTGTATCTAACCCCGTGCTGTACCTATCCTGGGAGTGTTTGATGGGGACAGTGTAGAGGGAGCTTTACTCTGTATCTAACCCCGTGTTGTACTTGTCTTGGGAGTGTTTGATGGGGACACTGCAGAAGGAGATTTACTCTGTATCTAACCCCATGCTGTCCCTGTCCTGGAAGTGTTTGATATGGTCAGTGGAGAGGGATATTTACTCTGTATCTAACCCCGTGCTGTACCGGTCCTGGGAGTGTTTGATGGGGACAGTGTAGAGGGAGATTTACTCTGTATCTAACCCCGTGCTGTACCTGTCCTGGGAGTGTTTGATGGGGACAGTGAAGAGGGAGCTTTACTCTGTATCTAACCCCGTGCTGTACCTGTCCTGGGAGTGTTTGATGGGGACAGTGAAGAGGGAGCTTTACTCTGTATCTAACCCGTGCTGTCCCTGTCCTGGGTGTGTTTGATGGGGACAGTGTAGAGTGAGATTTACTCTGTATCTAACCCGTGCTGTCCCTGTCCTGGGTGTGTTTGATGGGGACAGTGTAGAGGGAGCTTAAATCTGCATCTAACACCGTGCTGTACCTGTCCTGGGAGTGTTTGATGGGGACAGTGTAGAGGGAGATTTAATCTGTATCTAACCCTCTGCTGTACCTGTCCTGGAAGTGTTTGATGGTGAAAGTGTAGAGGGAGCTTTACTCTGTATCTAACAACGTGCTGTACCTGTCCTGGGTGCGTTTGATGGGGACAGTGTAGAGTGAGATTTACTCTGTATCTAACCCCAGTGCTGTACCTGTCCTGGGAGTGTTTGATGGGGACAGTGCAGAGGGAGATTTACTCTGTATCTAACCCCATGCTGTCCCTGTCCTGGAAGTGTTTGATAGGGTCAGTGGAGAGGGAGATTTACTCTGTATCTAACCCCGTGCTGTCCCTGTCCTGGAAGTGTTTGATAGGGTCAGTGGAGAGGGAGATTTACTTTGTATCTAACCCCATGCTGTACCTGTCCTGGGAGTGTTTGATGGGGACAGTGTAGAGGGAGCTTCACTCTGTATCTAACCCCGTGCTGTACCTGTCCTGGGAGTGTTTGATGGGGACAGTGTAGAGAGAGATTTACTCTGTATCTAACCCCATGCTGTACCTGCTCTGGGAGTGTTTGATGGGGACAGTGTAGAGGGAGCTTTACTCTGTATCTAACCCGTGCTGTACCTGTCCTGGGACTGTTTGATGGGCAAAATGTAGAGGTAGATTAACTCGGTATCTAACCCCGTGCTGTACCTGTCCTGGGAGTGTTTGATGGGGACAGTGTAGAGGGAGCTTTACTCTGTATCTAACCCCGTGCTGTACCTGTCCTGAGAGTGTTTGATGGGGACAGTGTAGAGGGAGATTTACTCTGTGTCTAACCCCGTGCTGTACCTGTCCTGGGCAGTGTTTGATGGGGACAGGGTAGAGGGAGATTTACTCTGTATCTAACCCCATGCTGTACCTCTCTTGGGTGTGTTTGATGGGGACAGTGTAGAGGGAGCTTAATTCTGTATCTAACCCGGTGCTGTACCTGTCCTGGGTGTTTTTGATAGGATCAGTGGAGAGAGAGATTTGCTCTGTATCTAAGCCCATGCTGTACCTGTCTTGGGAGTGTTTGATGGGGACAGTGTAGATGAAGCTGTACTCAATATCTAACCCCGTGCTGTACCTGTCCTGGGAGTGTTTGATGGGGACAGTATGGAGGGAGCTTTACTCTGTATCTAACCCCGTGCTGTACCTGTCCTGAGAGTGTTTGATGGGGACAGTGTAGAGGGAGATTTACTCTGTGTCTAACCCCGTGCTGTACCTGTCCTGGCAGTGTTTGATGGGGACAGGGTAGAGGGAGATTTACTCTGTATCTAACCCCATGCTGTACCTCTCTTGGGTGTGTTTGATGGGGACAGTGTAGAGGGAGCTTAATTCTGTATCTAACCCGGTGCTGTACCTGTCCTGGGTGTTTTTGATAGGATCAGTGGAGAGAGAGATTTGCTCTGTATCTAAGCCCATGCTGTACCTGTCTTGGGAGTGTTTGATGGGGACAGTGTAGATGAAGCTGTACTCAATATCTAACCCCGTGCTGTACCTGTCCTGGGAGTGTTTGATGGGGACAGTGTAGAGGGCGATTTACTCTGTATCTAACCCGTGCTGTACCTGTCCTGGGAGTGTTTGATGGGGACAGTGTAGAGGGAGATTTACTCTGTATCTAACCCCGTGTTGTACTTGTCTTGGGAGTGTTTGATGGGGACACTGCAGAAGGAGATTTACTCTGTATCTAACCCCATGCTGTCCCTGTCCTGGAAGTGTTTGATATGGTCAGTGGAGAGGGATATTTACTCTGTATCTAACCCCGTGCTGTACCGGTCCTGGGAGTGTTTGATAGGGACAGTGTAGAGGAAGCTGTATTCAATATCTAACCCCGTGCTGTACCTGTCCTGGGAGTGTTTGATGGGGACAGTGTAGAGGGAGATTTACTCTGTATCTAACCCCATGCTGTACCTGTCCTGGGAGTGTTTGATGGGGACAGTGAAGAGGGAGCTTTACTCTGTATCTAACCCCGTGCTGTACCTGTCCTGGGAGTGTTTGATGGGGACAGTGAAGAGGGAGCTTTACTCTGTATCTAACCCCGTGCTGTACCTGTCCTGGGAGTGTTTGATGTGGACAGTGAAGAGGGAGCTTTACTCTGTATCTAACCCGTGCTGTCCCTGTCCTGGGTGTGTTTGATGGGGACAGTGTAGAGTGAGATTTACTCCGTAACTAACCCCATGCTGTACCTCTCTTGGGTGTGTTTGATGGGGACAGTGTAGAGGGAGCTTAAATCTGCATCTAACACCGTGCTGTACCTGTCCTGGGAGTGTTTGATGGGGACAGTGAAGAGGGAGATTTGCTCTGTATCTAACCCCGTGCTGTACCTGTCCTGGGAGTGTTTGATGGTGAAAGTGTAGAGGGAGCTTTACTCTGTATCTAACAACGTGCTGTACCTGTCCTGGGTGCGTTTGATGGGGACAGTGTAGAGTGAGATTTACTCTGTATCTAACCCTGTGCTGTACCTGTCCTGGGAGTGTTTGATGGGGACAGTGCAGAGGGAGATTTACTCTGTATCTAACCGAATGCTGTCCCTGTCCTGGAAGTGTTTGATGCGGACAGTGTAGAGGGAGATTTACTCTGTATCTAACCCCGTGCTGTACCTGTCCTGGGAGTGGTTGATGGGGACAGGGTAGAGAGAGATTTACTCTGTATCTAACCCCATGCTGTACCTCTCTTGGGTGTGTTTGATGGGGACAGTGAAGAGGGAGCTTTACTCTGTATCTAACCCCGTGCTGTACCTGTCCTGGGAGTGTTTGATGGGGACAGTGAAGAGGGAGCTTTACTCTGTATCTAACCCCGTGCTGTACCTGTCCTGGGAGTGTTTGATGGGGACAGTGTAGAGGGAGCTTTACTCTGTATCTAACCCGTGCTGTCCCTGTCCTGGGAGTGTTTGATGGGGACAGTGTAGAGGAGATTTACTCCGTATCTAACCCCGTGCTGTACCTCTCTGGGAGTGTTTGATGGGGACAGTGTAGAGGGAGCTTAATCTGTATCTAACACCGTGCTGTACCTGTCCTGGGAGTGTTTGATGGGGACAGTGTAGAGGGAGATTTAATCTGTATCTAACCCCGTGCTGTACCTGTCCTGGGAGTGTTTGATGGTGAAAGTGTAGAGGGAGCTTTACTCTGTATCTAACACCGTGCTGTACCTGTCCTGGGAGTGTTTGATGGGGACAGTGTAGAGTGAGATTTACTCTGTATCTAACCCTGTGCTGTACCTGTCCTGGGAGTGTTTGATGGGGACAGTGTAGAGGGAGATTTACTCTGTATCTAACCCGATGCTGTCCCTGTCCTGGGAGTGTTTGATGCGGACAGTGTAGAGGGAGATTTACTCTGTATCTAACCCCGTGCTGTACCTGTCCTGGGAGTGTTTGATGGGGACAGTGTAGAGGGAGATTTACTCTGTATCTAACCCCGTGCTGTACCTGTCCTGGGAGTGTTTGATGGGGACAGTGTAGAGGAGCTTTACTCTGTATCTAACCCCGTGCTGTACCTGTCCTGGGAGTGTTTGATGGGGACAGTGTAGAGGGAGATTTACTCTGTATCTAACCCCGTGCTGTACCTGTCCTGGGAGTGTTTGATGGGACAGTGTAGAGGGAGATTTACTCTGTATCTAACCCCGTGCTGTACCTGTCCTGGGAGTGTTTGATGGGGACAGTGTAGAGGGAGATTTACTCTGTATCTAACCCTGTGCTGTACCTGTCCTGGGAGTGTTTGATGGGGACAGTGTAGAGGGAGCTTTACTCTGTATCTAACCCCGTGCTGTACCTGTCCTGGGAGTGTTTGATGGGGACAGTGTAGAGGGAGATTTACTCTGTATCTAACCCGTGATGTCCCTGTCCTGGGTGTGTTTGATAGGATCAGTGGAGAGAGAGATTTGCTCTGTATCTAACCCCATGCTGGACCTGTCCTGGGATTGTTTGATGGGGACAGGGTAGAGGGAGCTTTACTCTGTATCTAACCCCATGCTGTACCTGTCTTGGGTGTGTTTGATGGGGACAGTGTAGAGGGAGATTTACTCTGTATCTAACCCCGTGCTGTACCTCTCTTGGGTGTGTTTGATGGGGACAGTGTAGAGGGAGCTTAATTCTGTATCTAACCCGGTGCTGTACCTGTCCTGGGAGTGTTTGATGGGGACAGTGTAGAGGGAGATTGACTCTGTATCAAACCCCGTGCTGTACCTGTCCTGGGAGTGTTTGATGGGGACAGTATAGAGGGAGCTTTACTCTGTATCTAACCCGTGCTGTACCTGTCCTGGGAGTGTTTGATAGGGTCAGTGGAGAGGGAGATTTACTCTGTATCTAACCCGTGCTGTACCTGTCCTGGGTGTTTTTGATAGGATCAGTGGAGAGAGAGATTTGCTCTGTATCTAAGCCCATGCTGTACCTGTCTTGGGAGTGTTTGATGGGGACAGTGTAGAAGGAGATTTACTCTGTATCTAACCCCGTGCTGTACCTGTCCTGGGACTGTTTAATGGGGACAGTGTAGAGGGAGATTTACTCTGTATCTAACCCCGTGCTGTACCTATCCTGGGAGTGTTTGATGGGGACAGTGTAGAGGGAGCTTTACTCTGTATCTAACCCCGTGTTGTACTTGTCTTGGGAGTGTTTGATGGGGGCACTGCAGAAGGAGATTTACTCTGTATCTAACCCCATGCTGTCCCTGTCCTGGAAGTGTTTGATATGGTCAGTGGAGAGGGATATTTACTCTGTATCTAACCCCGTGCTGTACCGGTCCTGGGAGTGTTTGATGGGGACAGTGTAGAGGGAGATTTACTCTGTATCTAACCCCGTGCTGTACCTGTCCTGGGAGTGTTTGATGGGGACAGTGAAGAGTGAGCTTTACTCTGTATCTAACCCGTGCTGTCCCTGTCCTGGGTGTGTTTGATGGGGACAGTGTAGAGTGAGATTTACTCCGTAACTAACCCCATGCTGTAACTCTCTTGGGTGTGTTTGATGGGGACAGTGTAGAGGGAGCTTAAATCTGCATCTAACACCGTGCTGTACCTGTCCTGGGAGTGTTTGATGGGGACAGTGTAAAGGGAGATTTACTCTGTATCTAACCCTCTGCTGTACCTGTCCTGGAAGTGTTTGATGGGGACAGTGTAGAGGGAGCTTTGCTCTGTATCTAACCCCGTGCTGTACCTGTCCTGGGATTGTTTGATGGGGACAGTGTAGAGGGAGCTTTACTCTGTATCTAACAACGTGCTGTACCTGTCCTGGGAGTGTTTGATGGGGACAGTGTAGAGTGAGATTTACTCTGTATCTAACCCTGTGCTGTACCTGTCGTGGGAGTGTTTGATGGGGACAGTGCAGAGGGAGATTTACTCTGTATCTAACCCCATGCTGTCCCTGTCCTGGAAGTGTTTGATGGGGTCAGTGGAGAGGGAGCTTTACTCTGTATCTAACCCCGTGCTGTACCTGTCCTGGGAGTGTTTGATGCGGACAGTGTAGAGGGAGATTTACTCTGTATCTAACCCCGTGCTGTACCTGTCCTGGGAGTGGTTGATGGGGACAGGGTAGAGGGAGATTTACTCTGTATCTAACCCCATGCTGTACCTCTCTGGGAGTGTTTGATGGGGACAGTGTAGAGGAAGCTTTACTCTGTATCTAACCCCGTGCTGTACCTGTCCTGGGAGTGTTTGATGGGGACAGTGTAGAGGGAGATTTACTCTGTATCTAACCCCATGCTGTACCTGTCCTGGGAGTGTTTGATGGGAACAGTGTAGAGGGAGATTGACTCTGTATCAAACCCCGTGCTGTACCTGTCCTGGGAGTGTTTGATGGGGACAGTGTAGAGGGAGATTTACTCTGTATCTAACCCTGTGCTGAACCTATCCTCGGAGTGTTTGAGGGGGACAGTGTAGAGGGAGCTTTACTCTGTATCTAACCCCGTGCTGTACCTGTCCTGGGAGTGTTTGATAGGGTCAGTGGAGAGGGAGATTTACTCTGTATCTAACCCGTGATGTCCCTGTCCTGGGTGTGTTTGATAGGATCAGTGGAGAGAGAGATTTGCTCTGTATCTAACCCCATGCTGGACCTGTCCTGGGATTGTTTGATGGGGACAGGGTAGAGGGAGCTTTACTCTGTATCTAACCCCGTGCTGTCCCTGTCTTGGGTGTGTTTGATGGGGACAGTGTAGAGGGAGCTTAATTCTGTATCTAACCCGGTGCTGTACCTGTCCTGGGAGTGTTTGATGGGGACAGTGTAGAGGGAGATTTACTCTGTATCTAACCCGGTGCTGTACCTGTCCTGGGAGTGTTTGATGGGGACAGTATAGAGGGAGCTTTACTCTGTATCTAACCCCGTGCTGTACCTGTCCTGGGAGTGTTTGATGGGGACAGTGTAGAGGGAGATTTACTCTGTATCAAACCCCGTGCTGTACCTGTCCTGGGAGTGTTTGATGGGGACAGTGTAGAGGGAGATTTACTCTGTATCTAACCCCGTGCTGTACCTGTCCTGGGAGTGTTTGATGGGGACAGTGTAGAGGGAGCTTTACTCTGTATCTAACCCCGTGCTGTACCTGTCCTGGGAGTGTTTGATGGGGACAGTGTAGAGGGAGCTTTACTCTGTATCTAACCCGTGCTGTACCTGTCCTGGGAGTGTTTGATAGGGTCAGTGGAGAGGGAGATTTACTCTGTATCTAACCCGTGCTGTACCTGTCCTGGGAGTGTTTGATAGGATCAGTGGAGAGAGAGATTTGCTCTGTATCTAACCCCATGCTGTACCTGTCCTGGGAGTGTTTGATGGGGACAGTGTAGAGGGAGATTTACTCTGTATCTAACCCCGTGCTGTACCTGTCCTGGGAGTGTTTGATAGGGACAGTGTAGAGGAGCTTTACTCTGTATCTAACCCCGTGCTGTACCTGTCCTGGGAGTGTTTGATGGGGACAGTGTAGAGGGAGATTTACTCTGTATCTAACCCTGTGCTGTACCTGTCCTGGGAGTGTTTGATGGGGACAGTGTAGAGGGAGCTTTACTCTGTATCTAACCCCGTGCTGTACCTGTCCTGGGAGTGTTTGATGGGGACAGTGTAGAGGAGATTTACTCTGTATCTAACCCCGTGCTGTACCTGTCCTGGGAGTGTTTGATAGGGACAGTGTAGAGGGAGATTTACTCTGTATCTAACCCCGTGCTGTACCTGTCCTGGGAGTGTTTGATGGGGACAGTGTAGAGGGAGATTTACTCTGTATCTAACCCCGTGCTGTACCTGTCCTGGGAGTGTTTGATGGGGACAGTGAAGAGGGAGCTTTACTCTGTATCTAACCCCGTGCTGTACCTGTCCTGGGAGTGTTTGATGGGGACAGTGAAGAGGGAGCTTTACTCTGTATCTAACCCGTGCTGTACCTGTCCTGGGAGTGTTTGATGGGGACAGTGTAGAGGGAGATTTACTCTGTATCTAACCCAGTGCTGTACCTGTCCTGGGTGTGTTTGATGGGGACAGTGTAGAGGGAGCTTTACTCTGTATCTAACCCCGTGCTGTACCTGTCCTGGGAGTGTTTGATGGGGACAGTGTAAAGGGAGATTTAATCTGTATCTAACCCTCTGCTGTACCTGTCCTGGAAGTGTTTGATGGTGAAAGTGTAGAGGGAGCTTTACTCTGTATCTAACCCCGTGCTGTACCTGTCCTGGGAGTGTTTGATGGGGACAGTGTAGAGTGAGATTTACTCTGTATCTAACCCCGTGCTGTACCTGTCCTGGGAGTGTTTGATGGGGACAGTGCAGAGGGAGATTTACTCTGTATCTAACCCCATGCTGTCCCTGTCCTGGAAGTGTTTGATAGGGTCAGTGGAGAGGGAGCTTTACTCTGTATCTAACCCCGTGCTGTACCTGTCCTGGGAGTGTTTGATGCGGACAGTGTAGAGGGAGATTTACTCTGTATCTAACCCCGTGCTGTACCTGTCCTGGGAGTGGTTGATGGGGACAGGGTAGAGGGAGATTTACTCTGTATCTAACCCCGTGCTGTACCTCTCTTGGGTGTGTTTGATGGGGACAGTGTAGATGAAGCTTAATTCTGTATCTAACCCCGTGCTGTACCTGTCCTGGGAGTGTTTGATGGGGACAGTGTAGAGGGAGATTTACTCTGTATCTAACCCCGTGCTGTACCATTCCTGGGAGTGTTTGATGGGAACAGTGTAGAGGGAGATTGACTCTGTATCAAACCCCGGGCTGAACCTGTCCTGGGAGTGTTTGATGGTAACAGTATAGAGGGAGCTTTACTCTGTATCTAACCCTGTGCTGAACCTATCCTCGGAGTGTTTGAGGGGGACAGTGTAGAGGGAGCTTTACTCTGTATCTAACCCCGTGCTGTACCTGTCCTGGGAGTGTTTGATGGGGACAGTGTAGAGTGAGATTTACTCTGTATCTAACCCCGTGCTGTACCTGTCCTGGGAGTGTTTGATGGGGACAGTGTAGAGGGAGCTTTACTCTGTATCTAACCCCGTGCTGTACCTGTCCTGGGAGTGTTTGATGGGGACAGTGTAGAGGGAGATTTACTCTGTATCTAACCCCGTGCTGTACCTGTCCTGGGAGTGTTTGATAGGGACAGTGTAGAGGAAGCTTTAATCTCTATCTAACCCCATGCTGTACCTGTCCTGGGAGTGTTTGATGGGGACAGTGTAGAGGAGATTTACTCTGTATCTAACCCCGTGCTGTACCTGTCCTGGAAGTGTTTGATAGGGACAGTGTAGAGGGAGATTTACTCTGTATCTAACCCCGTGCTGTACCTGTCCTGGGAGTGTTTGATGGGGACAGTGTAGAGGGAGATTTACTCTGTATCTAACCCCGTGCTGTACCTGTCCTGGAGTGTTTGATAGGGTCAGTGGAGAGCGAGATTTAATCTGTATCTAACCCGTGCTTTCCCTGTCCTGGGTGTTTTTGATAGGATCAGTGGAGTGAGAGATTTGCTCTGTATCTAACCCCATGCTGTACCTGTCCTGGAAGTGTTTGATGGTGAAAGTGTAGAGGGAGCTTTACTCTGTATCTAACAACGTGCTGTACCTGTCCTGGGAGTGTTTGATGGGGACAGTGTAGAGGGAGATTTACTCTGTATCTAACCCTGTGCTGTACCTGTCCTGGGAGTGTTTGATAGGGTCAGTGGAGAGGGAGATTTACTCTGTATCTAACCCGTGCTGTCCCAGTCCTGGGTGTGTTTGATAGGATCAGTGAAGAGAGAGATTTGCTCTGTATCTAACCCCGTGCTGAGCCTGTCCTCGGAGTGTTTGATGGTGACAGTATAGAGGGAGCTTTACTCTGTATCTAACCCCATGGTGTCCCTGTCCTGCGAGTGTTGTTAGGGTCAATGGAGAGGGAGATTTACTCTGTATCTAACCCCGTGCTCTACTAGTCCTGGGAGTGTTTGATGGTGCCAGTGTAGAGGGAGCTTTACTCTGTATCTAACCCCGTGCTGTATCTGTCCTGGGAGTGTTTGATGGGGACAGTGTAGAGGGAGATTTACTCTGTATCTAACCCTGTGCTGTACCTGTCCTGGGAGTGTTTGATGGGGACAGTGTAGAGGGAGATTTACTCTGTATCTAACCCTCTGCTGTACCTGTCCTGGAAGTGTTTGATGGTGAAAGTGTAGAGGGAGCTTTACTCTGTATCTAACAGCGTGCTGTACCTGTCCTGGGAGTGTTTGATGGGGACAGTGTAGAGTGAGATTTACTCTGTATCTAACCCTGTGCTGTACCTGTCCTGGGAGTGTTTGATAGGGGACAGTGGAGAGGGAGATTTACTCTGTATCTAACCCGTGCTGTACCAGTCCTGGGTGTGTTTGATAGGGACAGTGAAGAGAGAGATTTGCTCTGTATCTAACCCCATGCTGTACCTGTCCTGGGAGTGTTTGATGGGGACAGTGTAGAGGGAGCTTTACTCTGTATCTAACCCCGTGCTGTACCTGTCCTGGGAGTGTTTGATGGGGACAGTGTAGAGGGAGCTTTACTCTGTATCTAACCCCGTGCTGTACCTGTCCTGGGAGTGTTTGATGGGGACAGTGTAGAGGGAGCTTTACTCTGTATCTAACCCCGTGCTGTACCTGTCCTGGGAGTGTTTGATGGGGACAGTGTAGAGGGAGATTTACTCTGTATCTAACCCCGTGCTGTACCTGTCCTGGGAGTGTTTGATGGGGACAGTGTAGAGGGAGATTTACTCTGTATCTAACCCCGTGCTGTACCTGTCCTGGGAGTGTTTGATGGGGACAGTGTAGAGGGAGCTTTACTCTGTATCTAACCCCGTGCTGTACCTGTCCTGGGAGTGTTTGATGGGGACAGTGTAGAGGGAGCTTTACTCTGTATCTAAACCCGTGCTGTACCTGTCCTGGGAGTGTTTGATGGGGACAGTGTAGAGGGAGCTTAATTCTGTATCTAACCCGGTGCTGTACCTGTCCTGGGAGTGTTTGATGGGGACAGTGTAGAGGGAGATTGACTCTGTATCAAACCCCGTGCTGTACCTGTCCTGTGAGTGTTTGATGGGGACAGTATAGAGGGAGCTTTACTCTGTATCTAACCCGTGCTGTACCTGTCCTGGGTGTGTTTGATAGGATCAGTGGAGAGAGAGATTTGCTCTGTATCTAAGCCCATGCTGTACCTGTCTTGGGAGTGTTTGATAGGGACAGTGTAGATGAAGCTGTACTCAATATCTAACCCCATGCTGTACCTGTCCTGGGAGTGTTTGATGGGGACAGTGTAGAGGGAGATTTACTCTGTATCTAACCCCGTGCTGTACTTGTCTTGGGAGTGTTTGATGGGGACACTGCAGAAGGAGATTTACTCTGCATCTAACCCCATGCTGTCCCTGTCCTGGAAGTGTTTGATATGGTCAGTGGAGAGGGATATTTACTCTGTATCTAACCCCGTGCTGTACCGGTCCTGGGAGTGTTTGATAGGGACAGTGTAGAGGAAGCTGTATTCAATATCTAACCCCGTGCTGTACCTGTCCTGGGAGTGTTTGATGGGGACAGTGTAGAGGGAGCTTTTCTCTGTATCTAACCGCGTGCTGTACCTGTCCTGGGAGTGTTTGATTGGGACGGTGTAGAGGGAGCTTTCCTCTGTATCTAACCCGTGCTGTACCTGTCCTGGGAGTGTTTGATGGGGACAGGGTAGAGGGAGCTTTACTCTGTATCTAACCCCGTGCTGTACCTGTCCTGGGAGTGTTTGATGGGGACAGTGAAGAGGGAGCTTTACTCTGTATCTAACCCCGTGCTGTACCTGTCCTGGGAGTGTTTGATGGGGACAGTGTAGAGTGAGATTTACTCTGTATCTAACCCCGTGCTGTACCTGTCCTGGGAGTGTTTGATGGGGACAGTGTAGAGGGAGCTTTACTCTGTATCTAACACCGTGCTGTACCTGTCCTGGGAGTGTTTGATGGGGACAGTGTAGAGGGAGATTTATTCTGTATCTAACCCTGTGCTGTACCGGTGCTGGGAGTGTTTGATAGGTACAGTGTAGATGAAGCTGTACTCAATATCAAACCCCATGCTGTACCTGTCCTGGGAGTGTTTGATGGGGACACTGCAGAAGGAGATTTACTCTGTATCTAACCCCATGCTGTCCCTGTCCTGGAAGTGTTTGATAGGGTCAGTGGAGAGGGAGATTTACTTTGTATCTAACCCCGTGCTGTACCGGTCCTGGGAGTGTTTGATGGGGACAGTGTAGAGTGAGATTTACTCTGTATCTAACCCCATGCTGTCCCTGTCCTGGAAGTGGTTGATAGGGTCAGTGGAGAGCGAGATTTACTCTGTATCTAACCCGTGCTTTCCCTGTCCTGGGTGTTTTTGATAGGATCAGTGGAGTGAGAGATTTGCTCTGTATCTAACCCCATGCTGTACCTGTCCTGGAAGTGTTTGATGGGGACAGTGTAGAGGGAGCTTTACTCTGTATCTAACACCGTGCTGTACCTGTCCTGGGAGTGTTTGATGGGGACAGTGTAGAGGGAGATTTACTCTGTATCTAACCCTGTGCTGTACCTGTCCTGGGAGTGTTTGATAGGGTCAGTGGAGAGGGAGATTTACTCTGTATCTAACCCGTGCTGTCCCAGTCCTGGGTGTGTTTGATAGGATCAGTGAAGAGAGAGATTTGCTCTGTATCTAACCCCGTGCTGAGCCTGTCCTCGGAGTGTTTGATGGTGAAAGTGTAGAGGGAGCTTTACTCTGTATCTAACAGCGTGCTGTACCTGTCCTGGGTGTGTTTGATGGGGACAGTGTAGAGTGAGATTTACTCTGTATCTAACCCTGTGCTGTACCTGTCCTGGGAGTGTTCGATGGGGACAGTGTAGAGGGAGATTTACTCTGTATCTAACCCTCTGCTGTACCTGTCCTGGAAGTGTTTGATAGGGACAGTGTAGAGTGAGATTTACACTGTATCTAGCCCTGTGCTGTACCTGTCCTGGGAGTGTTTGATGGGGACAGTGCAGAGGGAGATTTACTCTGTATCTAACCCCGTGCTGTCCCTGTCCTGGGAGTGTTTGATTGGGACAGTTTAGAGCGAGATTTACTCTGTATTTAACCCGTGCTGTACCTGTCCTGGGAGTGTTTGATGGGGACAGTGTAGAGGGAGATTTACTCTGTATCTAACCCCGTGCTGTACCTGTCCTGGGAGTGTTTGATGGGGACAGTGTAGAGGGAGCTTTACTCTGTATCTAACCCGTGCTGTACCTGTCCTGGGAGTGTTTGATGGGGACAGTGTAGAGGGAGCTTTACTCTGTATCTAACCCGTGCTGTACCTGTCCTGGGAGTGTTTGATGGGGACAGTGCAGAGCGAGTTTTACTCTGTATCTAACCCCGTGCTGTACCTGTCCTGGGAGTGTTTGATGGGGACAGTGCAGAGCCAGCTTTACTCAATATCTAACCCCGTGCTGTACCTGTCCTGGGAGTGTTTGATGGGGACAGTGTAGAGGGAGATTTACTCTGTATCTAACCCCGTGCTGTACCTGTCCTGGGTGTGATTGATGGGGACACTGCAGAAGGAGATTTACTCTGTATCTAACCCCATGCTGTCCCTGTCCTGGAAGTGTTTGATAGGGTCAGTGGAGAGGGATATTTTCTCTGTATCTAACCCCGTGCTGTACCGGTCCTGGGAGTGTTTGATAGGGGACAGTGTAGAGGAAGATGTACTCAGTATCTAACCCCGTGCTGTACCTGTCCTGGGAGTGTTTGATGGGGACAGTGTAGAGGGAGATTTACTCTGTATCTAACCCCGTGCTGTACCTGTCCTGGGAGTGTTTGATGGGGACAGTGAAGAGGGAGCTTTACTCTGTATCTAACCCCGTGCTGTACCTGTCCTGGGAGTGTTTGATGGAGACAGTGTAGAGGGAGATTTACACTGCATCTCACCCTGTGCTGTACCTGTCCTGGGTGTGTTTGATGGGGACAGTGTAGAGGGAGATTTACTCTGTATCTAACCCCGTGCTGTACCTGTCCTGGGAGTGTTTGATGGGGACAGTGAAGAGGGAGCTTTACTCTGTATCTAACCCGATGCTGTACCTGTCCTGGGAGTGTTTGATAGGGACAGTGTAGAGGGAGCTTTACTCTGTATCTAACCCCGTGGTGTCCCTGTCCTGGGAGTGTTTGATGGGACAGTGTAGAGGAGATTTACTCTGTATCTAACCCCGTGCTGTACCTGTCCTGGGAGTGTTTGATGGGGACAGTGTAGAGGGAGATTTACTCTGTATCTAACCCCGTGCTGTACCTGTCCTGGGAGTGTTTGATGGGGACAGTGTAGAGGGAGCTTTACTCTGTATCTAACCCCGTGCTGTACCTGTCCTGGGAGTGTTTGATGGGACAGTGTGGAGGGAAATTGACTCAGTATCTTACCACGTGCTGTACCTGTCCTGGGAGTGTTTGATGGGACAGTGTAGAGGGAGCTTTACTCTGTATCTAACCCCGTGCTGTACCAGTCCTCGGAGTGTTTGATGGAGACAGTGTAGAGGGAGATTTACTTTGTAACTAACACGATGCTGTACCTATCCTGGGAGTGTTTGATGGGGACTGTGCAGAGGGGGCTTTTCTCTGTATCTAACCCCGTGCTGTACCTGTCCTGGGAGTGTTTGATGGGGACAGTGTAGAGGGAGCTTTACTCTGTATCTAACCCCGTGCTGTACCTGTCCTGGGAGTGTTTGATGGGGACAGTGTAGAGGGAGATTTACTCTGTATCTAACCCCGTGCTGTACCTGTCCTGGGAGTGTTTGATGGGGACAGTGTAGAGGGAGATTTACTCTGTATCTAACCCTGTGCTGTACCTGTCCTCGGAGTGTTTGATGGGGACAGTGTAGAGGGAGCTTTACTCTGTATCTAACCCCGTGCTGTACCTGTCCTGGGAGTGTTTGATGGGGACAATGTAGAGGGAGCTTTACTCTGTATCTAACCCCGTGCTGAACCTGTCCTCTGAGTGTTTGATGGGGACAGTGTAGAGGGAGATTTACTCTGTATCTAACCCTGTGCTGTACCGGTGCTGGGAGTGTTTGATAGGGACAGTGTAGATGAAGCTGTACTCAATATCAAACCCCATGCTGTACCTGTCCTGGGAGTGTTTGATGGGGACACTGCAGAAGGAGATTTACTCTGTATCTAACCCCATGCTGTCCCTGTCCTGGAAGTGTTTGATAGGGTCAGTGGAGAGGGAGATTTACTTTGTATCTAACCCCGTGCTGTACCGGTCCTGGGAGTGTTTGATGGGGACAGTGTAGAGTGAGATTTACTCTGTATCTAACCCCATGCTGTCCCTGTCCTGGAAGTGGTTGATAGGGTCAGTGGAGAGCGAGATTTACTCTGTATCTAACCCGTGCTTTCCCTGTCCTGGGTGTTTTTGATAGGATCAGTGGAGTGAGAGATTTGCTCTGTATCTAAACCCATGCTGTACCTGTCCTGGGAGTGTTTGATGGGGACAGGATAGAGGGAGCTTTACTCTGTATCTAACCCCATGCTGAAACACTCTTGGGTGTGTTTGATGCGGACAGTGTAGAGGGAGCTTAATTCTGTATCTAACCCCGTGCTGTACCTGTCCTGGGAGTTTTTGATGGGGACAGTGTAGAGGGAGATTTACTCTGTATCTAACCCCGTGCTGTACCTGTCCTGGGAGTGTTTGATGGGGACAGTGTAGAGGGAGATTTACTCTGTATCTAACCCCGTGCTGTCCCTGTCCTGGGAGTGTTTGATGGTGACAGTGTAGAGGGAGCTTTACTCTGTATCTAACCCCGTGCTGTACCTGTCCTGGGAGTGTTTGATGTGGACAGTGTAGAGGGAGATTTACTCTGTATCTAACCCTGTGCTGTCCCTGTCCTGGGATTGTTTGATGGGGACAGTGTAGAGAAGTTTTAATCTGTATCTAACCCTCTGCTGTACCTGTCCTGGAAGTGTTTGATGGTGAAAGTGTAGAGGGAGCTTTACTCTGTATCTAACCTGTGCTGTACCTGTCCTGGGAGTGTTTGATGGGGACAGTGTAGAGGGAGATTTACTCTGTATCTAACCCCGTGCTGTACCTGTCCTGGGAGTGTTTGATGGGGACAGTGTAGAGGGAGATTTACTCTGTATCTAACCCCGTGCTGTACCTGTCCTGGGAGTGTTTGATGGGGACAGTGTAGAGGGAGATTTACTCTGTATCTAACCCAGTGCTGTACCTGTCCTGGGAGTGTTTGATGGGGACAGTGTAGAGGGAGCTTTACTCTGTATCTAACCCCGTGCTGTACCTGTCCTGGGAGTGTTTGATGGGGACAGTGTAGAGGGAGCTTTACTCTGTATCTAACCCCGTGCTGTACCTGTCCTGGGAGTGTTTGATGGGGACAGTGTAGAGGGAGCTTTACTCTGTATCTAACCCGTGCTGTACCTGTCCTGGGAGTGTTTGCTGGGGACAGTGTAGAGGGAGATTTACTCTATATCTAACCCCGTGCTGTACCTGTCCTGGGTTTGTTTGATGGGGACAGTGTAGAGGGAGATTGACTCTGTATTTATCCCTGTGCTGTACCTGTCCTGGGAGTGTTTGATGGGGACAGTGTAGAGGGAGCTTTACTCTGTATCTAACCCCGTGCTGTACCTGTCCTGGGAGTGTTTGATGGGGACAGTGTAGAGGGAGATTTACTCTGTATCTAACCCCGTGCTGTACCTGTCCTGGGAGTGTTTGATGGGGACAGTGTAGAGGGAGCTTTACTCTGTATCTAACCCTGTGCTGTACCTGTCCTGGGAGTGTTTGATGGGACAGTGTAGAGGGAGCTTTACTCTGTATCTAACCCCGTGCTGTACCTGTCCTGGGAGTGTTTGATGGGGACAGTGTAGAGGGAGCTTTACTCTGTATCTAACCCCGTGCTGTACCTGTCCTGGGAGTGTTTGATGGGGACAGTGTAGAGGGAGATTTACTCTGTATCTAACCCCGTGCTGTACCTGTCCTGGGAGTGTTTGATGGGGACAGTGTAGAGGGAGATTTACTCTGTATCTAACCCTGTGCTGTACCGGTCCTGGGAGTGTTTGATAGGGACAGTGTAGATGAAGCTGTACTCAATATCTAACCCCATGCTGTACCTGTCCTGGGAGTGTTTGATAGGGACAGTGTAGAGGGAGCTTTACTCTGTATCTAACCCCGTGCTGTGCCTGTCCTGGGAGTGTTTGCTGAGGACACTGCAGAAGGAGATTTACTCTGTATCTAACCCCGTGCTGTCCCTGTCCTGGAAGTGTTTGATAGGGTCAGTGGAGAGGGAGATTTACTTTGTATCTAACCCCGTGCTGTACCGGTCCTGGGAGTGTTTGATGGGGACAGTGTAGAGGAAGATTTACTCAGTGTCTAACCCCGTGCTGTACATGTCCTGGAAGTGCTTGATAGGGACAGTGTAGAGGAAGCTATATTCAATATCTAACCCCGTGCTGTACCTGTCCTGGGTGTGTTTGATGGGGACAGTGTAGAGGGAGCTTTACTCTGTATCTAACCCTGTGCTGTACCTGTCCTGGGAGTGTTTGATGGGGACAGTGTAGAGGGAGATTTACTCTGTATCTAACCCCGTGCTGTACCTGTCCTGGGAGTGTTTGATGGGGACAGTGTAGAGGGAGCTTTACTCTGTATCTAACCCCGTGCTGTACCTGTCCTGGGAGTGTTTGATGGGGACAGTGTAGAGGGAGCTTTACTCTGTATCTAACCCCGTGCTGTACCTGTCCTGGGAGTGTTTGATGGGGACAGTATAGAGGGAGCTTTACTCTGTATCTAACCCCGTGCTGTACCTGTCCTGGGAGTGTTTGATTGGGACAGTGTAGAGGGAGCTTTACTCTGTATCTAACCCCTGTGCTGTACCTGTCCTGGGAGTGTTTGATGGGGACAGTGTAGAGGGAGATTTACTCTGTATCTAACCCTCTGCTGTACCTGTCCTGGGAGTGTTTGATGGTGAAAGTGTAGAGGGAGCTTTACTCTGTATTTAACAGCGTGCTGTACCTGTCCTGGGTGTGTTTGATGGGGACAGTGTAGAGTGAGATTTACTCTGTATCTAACCCTGTGCTGTACCTGTCCTGGGAGTGTTTGATGGGGACAGTGCAGAGGGAGATTTACTCTGTATATAACCCCATGCTGTCCCTGTCCTGGAAGTGTTTGATAGGGTCAGTGGAGAGGGAGATTTACTCTGTATCTAACCCGTGCTGTCCCAGTCCTGGGTGTGTTTGATAGGATCAGTGAAGAGAGAGATTTGCTCTGTATCAAACCCCATGCTGTACCTGTCCTGGGAGTGTTTGATGGGGACAGGGTAGAGGGAGCTTTACTCTGTATCTAACCCCATGCTGTACCTCTCTTGGGTGTGTTTGATGGGGACAGTGTAGAGGGAGATTTACTCTGTATCTAAACCCGTGCTGTACCTGTCCTGGAAGTGTTTGATGGTGAAAGTGTAGAGGGAGCTTAATTCTGTATCTAAACCCGTGCTGTACCTGTCCTGGGAGTGTTTGATGGGGACAGTGTAGAGGGAGATTGACTCTGTATCAAACCCCGTGCTGTACCTGTCCTGGGAGTGTTTGATGGTGACAGTATAGAGGGAGCTTTACTCTGTATCTAACCCCGTGCTGAACCTATCCTCGGAGTGTTTGAGGGGGACAGTATAGAGGGAGCTTTACTCTGTATCTAACCCCGTGCTGTACCTGTCCTGGGAGTGTTTGATGGGGACGGTGTAGAGGGAGATTTACTCTGTATCTAACCCCGTGCTGAACCTGTCCTCGGAGTGTTTGATGGGGACAGTGTAGAGGGAGCTTTACTCTGTATCTAACCCCGTGCTGTACATCTCCGGGGAGTGTTTGATGGGGACACTGCAGAAGGAGATTTACTCTGTATCTAACCCCATGCTGTCCCTGTCCTGGAAGTGTTTGATAGGGTCAGTGGAGAGGGAGATTTACTCTGTATCTAACCCCGTGCTGTACCGGTCCTGGGAGTGTTTGATGGGGACAGTGTAGAGGAAGATTTACTCAGTATCTAACCCCGTGCTGTACCTGTCCTGGGAGTGTTTGATGGGGACAGTGTAGATGAAGCTGTACTCAATATCTAACCCCGTGCTGTACCTGTCCTGGGAGTGTTTGATGGGGACAGTGTAGAGGGAGCTTTACTCTGTATCTAACCCCATGCTGTACCTGTCCTTGGAGTGTTTGTTGGGGACAGTGTAGAGGGAGATTTACTCTGTATCTAACCCCGTGCTGTACCTGTCCTGGGAGTGTTTGATGGGGACAGTGAAGAGGGAGATTTACTCTGTATCTAACCCCGTGCTGTACCTGTCCTGGGAGTGTTTGATGGGGACAGTGTAGAGGGAGCTTTACTCTGTATCTAACCCCGTGCTGTACCTGTCCTGGGAGTGTTTGATGGGGACAGTGTAGAGGGAGATTTACTCTGTATCTAACCCCGTGCTGTACCTGGCCTGGGAATGTTTGATGGGGACAGTGAAGAGGGAGCTTTACTCTGTATCTAACCCGTGCTGTCCCTGTCCTGGGAGTGTTTGATAGGATCAGTGGAGAGAGAGAATTGCTCTGTATCTAACCCCATGCTGTACCTGTCCTGGGAGTGTTTGATGGGGACAGTGTAGAGGGAGCTTTACTCTGTATCTAACGCCGTGCTGTACCTGTCCTGGGAGTGTTTGATAGGGACAGTGTAGAGGGAGATTTACTCTGTATCTAACCCCGTGCTGTACCTGTCCTGGGAGTGTTTGATGGGGACAGTGTAGAGGGAGCTTTACTCTGTATCTAACCCCGTGCTGTACCTGTCCTGGGAGTGTTTGATGGGGACAGTGCAGAGGGAGCTTTACTCTGTATCTAACCCCATGCTGTCCCTGTCCTGGAAGTGTTTGATAGGGTCAGTGGAGAGGGATATTTACTCTGTATCTAACCCCGTGCTGTACCGGTCCTGGGAGTGTTTGATGGGGACAGTGTGGAGGATGATTTACTCAGTATCTAACCCCGTGCTGTACCTGTCCTGGGAGTGTTTGATGGGGACAGTGTAGATAAAGCTGTTTTCAATATCTAACCCCATGCTGTACCTGGCCTGGGAATGTTTGATGGGGACAGTGTAGAGGGAGCTTTACTCTGTATCTAACCCCGTGCTGTACCTGTCCTGGGAGTGTTTGATGGGGACAGTGTAGAGGGAGATTTACTCTGTATCTAACCCCGTGCTGTACCTGTCCTGGGAGTGTTTGATGGGGACAGTGTAGAGGGAGATTTACTCTGTATCTAACCCCGTGCTGTACCTGTCCTGGGAGTGTTTGATGGGGACAGTGCAGAGGGAGATTTACTCTGTATCTAACCCGTGCTGTCCCTGTCCTGGGTGTGTTTGATAGGATCAGTGAAGAGAGAGATTTGCTCTGTATCTAACCCCATGCTGTACCTGTCCTGGGAGTGTTTGATGGGGACAGGGTAGAGGGAGCTTTACTCTGTATCTAACCACATGCTGTACCTCTCTTGGGTGTGTTTGATGGGGACAGTGTAGAGGAAGCTTAATTCTGTATCTAACCCCGTGCCGTACCTGTCCTGGGAGTGTTTGATGGGGACAGTGTAGAGGGAGATTTACTCTGTATCTAACCCCGTGCTGTACCTGTCCTGGGAGTGTTTGATGGTGACAGTATAGAGGGAGCTTTACTCTGTATCTAACCCTGTGCTGAACCTATCCTCGGAGTGTTTGAGGGGGACAGTATAGAGGGAGCTTTACTCTGTATCTAACCCCGTGCTGAACCTGTCCTCGGAGTGTTTGATGGGGACAGTGTAGAGGGAGATTTACTCTGTATCTAACCCTGTGCTGTACCGGTCCTGGGAGTGTTTGAAAGGGACAGTGTAGATGAAGCTGTACTCAATATCTAACCCCATGCTGTACCTGTCCTGGGAGTGTATGATAGGGACAGTGTAGAGGGAGATTTACTCTGTATCTAACCCCGTGCTGTACCTGTCCTGGGAGTGTTTGATGGGGACAGTGTAGAGGGAGCTTTACTCTGTATCTAACCCGATGCTGTACCTGTCCTGGGAGTGTTTGATGGGGACAGTGTAGAGGGAGCTTTACTCTGTATCTAACCCGATGCTGTACCTGTCCTGGGAGTGTTTGATGGGGACAGTGTAGAGGGAGCTTTACTCTGTATCTAACCCTGTGCTGTACCTGTCCTGGGAGTGTTTGATGGGGACAGTGTAGAGGGAGATTTACTCTGTATCTAACCCTGTGCTGTACCTGTCCTGGGAGTGTTTGATGGGGACAGTGTAGAGGGAGATTTACTCTGTATCTAACCCCGTGCTGAACCTGTCCTGGGAGTGTTTGATGGGGACAGTGTAGAGGGAGATTTACTCTGTATCTAACCCCGTGCTGTACCTGTCCTGGGAGTGTTTGATGGGGACAGTGTAGAGGGAGCTTAATTCTGTATCTAACCCTGTGCTTTACCTCTCCTGGGAGTGTTTGTTAGGGACAGTGTAGATGAAGCTGTATTCAATATCTAACCCCATGCTGTACCTGTCCTGGGAGTGTTTGATAGGGACAGTGTAGAGGGAGCTTTACTCTGTATCTAACCCCGTGCTGTACCTGTCCTGGGAGTGTTTGATGGGGACAGTGTAGAGGGAGATTTACTCTGTATCTAACCCCGTGCTGTACCTGTCCTGGAAGTGTTTGATGGGGACACTGCAGAAGGAGATTTACTCTGTATCTAACCCCATGCTGTCCCTGTGCTGGGAGTGTTTGATAGGGTCAGTGGAGAGGGAGATTTACTTTGTATCTAACCCCGTGCTGTACCTGTCCTGGGAGTGTTTGATGGGGACAGTGTAGAGGAAGATTTACTCAGTATCTAACCCCGTGCTGTACCTGTCCTGAGAGTGTTTGATAGGGACAGTGTAGAGGAAGCTGTATTCAATATCTAACCCCGTGCTGTACCTGTCCTGGGAGTGTTTGATGGGGACAGTGAAGAGGGAGCTTTACTCTGTATCTAACCCCATGCTGTACCTGTCCTGGGAGTGTTTGATGGGGACAGTGTAGAGAGAGATTTACTCTGTATCTAACCCCGTGCTGTACCTGTCCTGGGAGTGTTTGATGGGGACAGTGTAGAGGGAGCTTTATTCTGTATCTAACCCTGTGCTGTACCTTTCCTGGGAGTGTTTGATGGGAACAGTTTAGAGGGAGATGGACTCTGTATCTAACCCCGTGCTGTACCTGTCCTGGGAGTGTTTGATGGGGACACTGCAGAAGGAGATTTACTCTGTATCTAACCCCGTGCTGTACCGGTCCTGGGAGTGTTTGATGGGGACAGTGTAGAGGAAGATTTACTCAGTATCTAACCCCGTGCTGTACCTGTCCTGGGAGTGTTTGATAGGGACAGTGTAGAGGGAGCTTTACTCTGTATCTAACCCCGTGCTGTACCTGTCCTGGGAGTGTTTGATGGGGACAGTGTAGAGGGAGATTTACTCTGTATCTAACCCCGTGCTGTACTTGTCCTGGGAGTGTTTGATGGGGACAGTGAAGAGGGAGATTTAATCTGTATCTAACCCTCTGCTGTACCTGTCCTGGAAGTGTTTGATGGTGAAAATGTAGAGGGAGCTTTACTCTGTATCTAACAGCGTGCTGTACCTGTCCTGGGTGTGTTTGATGGGGACAGTGTAGAGGGAGATTTACTCTGTATCTAACCCTGTGCTGTACCTGTCCTGGGAGTGTTTGATGGGGACAGTGCAGAGGGAGATTTACTCTGTATCTAACCCCATGCTGTCCCTGTCCTGGAAGTGTTTGATAGGGTCAGTGGAGAGGGAGATTTACTCTGTATCTAACCCGTGCTGTCCCTGTCCTGGGTGTGTTTGATAGGATCAGTGGAGAGTGAGATTTGCTCTGTATCTAACCCCATGCTGTACCTGTCCTGGGAGTGTTTGATGGGGACAGTGTAGAGGGAGCTTTACTCTGTATCTAACCCCGTGCTGTACCTGTCCTGGGAGTGTTTGATGGGGACAGTGTAGAGGGAGCTTTACTCTGTATCTAACCCCGTGCTGTACCTGTCCTGGGAGTGTTTGATGGGGACAGTGTAGAGGGAGATTTACTCTGTATCTAACCCCGTGCTGTACCTGTCCTGGGAGTGTTTGATGGGGACAGTGTAGAGGGAGATTTACTCTGTATCTAACCCCGTGCTGTACCTGTCCTGGGAGTGTTTGATGGGGACAGTGTAGAGGGAGATTTACTCTGTATCTAACCCCGTGCTGTACCTGTCCTGGGAGTGTTTGATGGGGACAGTGTAGAGGGAGATTTACTCTGTATCTAACCCTCTGCTGTACCTGTCCTGGAAGTGTTTGATGGTGAAAGTGTAGAGGGAGCTTTACTCTGTATCTAACAGCGTGCTGTACCTGTCCTGGGTGTGTTTGATGGGGACAGTGTAGAGGGAGATTTACTCTGTATCTAACCCCGTGCTGTACCTGTCCTGGGAGTGTTTGATGGTGAAAGTGTAGAGGGAGCTTTACTCTGTATCTAACAGCGTGCTGTACCTGTCCTGGGTGTGTTTGATGGGGACAGTGTAGAGTGAGATTTACTCTGTATCTAACCCTGTGTTGTATCTGGCCTGGGAGTGTTTGATCGGGACAGTGAAGAGGGAGATTTACTCTGTATCTAACCCCGTGCTGTATCTGGCCTGGGAGTGTTTGATCGGGACAGTGAAGAGGGAGATTTACTCTGTATCTAACACCGTGCTGTACCTGTCCTGGGAGTGTTTGATGGGGACAGTGTAGAGGGAGCTTTACTCTGTATCTAACCCCGTGCTGTCCCTGTTCTGGGTGTGTTTGATAGGATCAGTGGAGAGGGAGATTTACGCTGTATCTAACCCCGTGCTGTACCTGTCCTGGGAGTGTTTGATGTGGACAGTTTAGATGGAGATTTACTCTGTATCTAACCCCGTGCTGTACCTGTCCTGGGAGTGTTTGATGGGGACAGTGTAGAGGGAGCTTTACTCTGTATCTAACCCCGTGCTGTCCCTGTCCTGGGTGTGTTTGATGGGGACAGTGTAGAGGCAGATTTACTCTGTATCTAACCCCGTGCTGTACCTGTCCTGGGAGTGTTTGATGGGGACAGTGTAGAGGGAGATTTACTCTGTATCTAACCCCATGGTGTCCCTGTCCTGCGAGTGTTTGTTAGGGTCAATGGAGAGGGAGATTTACTCTGTATCTAACCCTGTGCTTTCCCTGTCCTGGGAGTGTTTGATGGGGACAGTGTAGAGGGAGCTTTGCTCTGTATCTAACCCCGTGCTGTACCTGTCCTGGGATTGTTTGATGGGGACAGTGTAGAGGGAGATTGACTCTGTATCTAACCCCGTGCTGTACCTGTCCTGGGAGTGTTTGATGGGGACAGTGTACAGGGAGCTTTGCTCTGTATCTAACCCCGTGCTGTACCTGTCCTGGGAGTGTTTGATGGGGACAGTGTAGAGGGAGATTGACTCTGTATCTAACCCCGTGCTGTACCTGTCCTGGGTGTGTTGATGGGGACAGTGTAGAGGGAGATTTACTCTGTATCTAACCCTGTGCTGTACCTGTCCTGGGAGTGTTGATGGGGACAGTGTAGAGGGAGATTTACTCTGTATCTAACCCCATGCTGTACCTGTCCTGCAAGTGTTTGATGGGGACAGTGTAGGGGGAGCTTTACTCTGTATCTAACCCCGTGCTGTACCTGTCCTGGGAGTGTTTGATGGGGACAGTTTAGAGAGAGATTTACTCTATATCTATCCCTGTGCTGTACCTGTCCTGGGAGTGTTTGATGGGGACAGTGTAAAGGGAGATTTACTCTGTATCTAACTCCGTGCTGTACCTGTTCTGGGAGTGTTTGATGGGGGCAGTGCAGAGCGATATTTACCCTTTATCTAAGTGCTTTTGCTACCTGCACCGGGAGGGTTCGATGACTGCAGAGCATTGCGATCGTTTCTTTGCCTCTCAATGGAAAATCACCCATCTCCCATCAATGATAAAATAAACTCAAGAATGATTTGTTGTTTTTGCTATGTTTATTCATTTCTTATACCTCACCAAGTTACATATTGTTGCATCATCTGAACGGGGACAGTCGGTAACACAGAAAGAGCCTAAATGGAGAATGTTGGGCGGGTAAAAGAGGATTCCGTTCAGCCCCTCGCAGCCTTTTAAAACTCTGCTGTGCCATCCTGGCATTTCTTTACTTCAAATCTCCCTACCTGCCTTGGTTCAATAACCCTTAATCCCCCGGATAAGGGAGAAGAGGATTTCAGATTTTCATTCCCGTGTTTGGGAAGAGCTGCTTCCTGAACGGTTTGGTCCCAGCGTGACATTTCTGCCTCATCTCCTTGAACGAGCCCTCCCCAGTGCCCCCTCCACCAGAGGGCAGGCATGGCATTTCCATCACTTATTAATCTTCAGTTATTGGGGTAATATCATATCACATTGAGCAGCGTCTCCTGATTATTCACCCCATTTGCCCCGTCTGCCTGTTCACACCAAGTAAGAGCTGAGAGGAGGCTGCATTGTCACAAAGTGGAGCAAGGGAGTTCAAACAGTCGGAGGGTCAGTACTGAGGGAGTGCTGCACTGTCGGAGGGTCAGTACTGAGGGAGTGCTGCACTGTCGGAGTGTCAGTACTGAGGGAGTGCTGCACTGTCGGAGTGTCAGTACTGAGGGAGTGCTGCACTGTCGGAGGGTCAGTACTGAGGCAGTGCCGCACTGTCGGAGGGTCAGTACTGAGGGAGTGCTGCACTGTCGGAGGGTTTGTACTGAGGGAGTGCTGCACTGTCGGAGGCTCAGTACTGAGGGAGTGCTGCACTGTCGGAGGGTCAGTACTGAGGCAGTGCCGCACTGTCGGAGGGTCAGTACTGAGGCAGTGCCGCACTGTCGGAGGGTCAGTACTGAGGGAGTGCTGCACTGTCGGAGGGTTTGTACTGAGGGAGTGCTGCACTGTCGGAGGCTCAGTACTGAGGGAGTTTTACACTGTCAGAGGCTCAGTACTGAGGGAGTTTTACACTGTCGGAGGGTCAGTACTGAGGGAGCGCGCACTGTCGGAGGGTCAGTACTGAGGGAGTGCTGCACTGTCGGAGGGTCAGTACTGAGGGAGTGCTGCACTGTCGGAGGGTCAGTACTGAGTGAGTGCCGCACTGTCGGAGGGTTTGTACTGAGGGAGTGCTGCACTGTCGGAGGGTCAGTACTGAGTGAGTGCTGCACTGTCAGAGGGTCAGTGTTGAGGGAGCGCTGCACTGTCGGAGGGTCAGTACTGAGGGAGTGCTGCACTGTCAGATGCTAAGCACTAAGGTCATGCTGCACTGTCGGAAGGTCAGTACTCATGGTGTAATCCACTATCTAATTCATAGTACTGAGTTGTGCACTGTTAGAGGGTCAGCACCGAGGGAGTGCTGCACTGTCGGAGGGTCGGTGCTGAGGGAGTGCTGCACTGTCGGAGGGTCAGTACTGAGGGCGTGCTGCACTGTCAGAGTGTCAGTACTGAGGGAGTGCTGCACTGTCGAAGGGTCAGTAGTGAGGGAGTGCTGCACTGTCGGAGGGTCAGTACTGAGGGAGTGCTGCACTGTCGGAGGGTCAGTACTGAGGGAGTGCTGCACTGTCGGAGGGTCAGTACTGAGGGAGTGCTGCACTGTCGGAGTGTCAGTACTGAGGGAGTGCTGCACTGTCGGAGTGTCAGTACTGAGGGAGTGCTGCACTGTCGGAGTGTCAGTACTGAGGGAGTGCTGCACTGTCGGAGGGTCAGTACTGAGGCAGTGCCACACTGTCAGAGGGTCAGTACTGAGGGAGTGCTGCACTGTCGGAGGGTTTGTACTGAGGGAGTGCTGCACTGTCGGAGGCTCAGTACTGAGGGAGTGCTGCACTGTCGGAGGGTCAGTACTGAGGCAGTGCCGCACTGTCGGAGGGTCAGTACTGAGGCAGTGCCGCACTGTCGGAGGGTTAATACTGAGGGAGTGCTGCACTGTCGGAGGCTCAGTACTGAGGGAGTTTTACACTGTCAGAGGCTCAGTACTGAGGGAGTTTTACACTGTCGGAGGGTCAGTACTGAGGGAGCGCAGCACTGTCGGAGGGTCAGTACTGAGGGAGTGCTGCACTGTCGGAGGGTCAGTACTGAGGGAGTGCTGCACTGTCGGAGGGTCAGTACTGAGTGAGTGCCGCACTGTCGGAGGGTTTGTACTGAGGGAGTGCTGCACTGTCGGAGGGTCAGTACTGAGTGAGTGCTGCACTGTCAGAGGGTCAGTGTTGAGGGAGCGCTGCACTGTCGGAGGGTCAGTACTGAGGGAGTGCTGCACTGTCAGATGCTAAGCACTAAGGTCATGCTGCACTGTCGGAAGGTCAGTACTCATGGTGTAATCCACTATCTAATTCATAGTACTGAGTTGTGCACTGTTAGAGGGTCAGCACCGAGGGAGTGCTGCACTGTCGGAGGGTCGGTGCTGAGGGAGTGCTGCACTGTCGGAGGGTCAGTACTGAGGGCGTGCTGCACTGTCAGAGTGTCAGTACTGAGGGAGTGCTGCACTGTCGAAGGGTCAGTAGTGAGGGAGTGCTGCACTGTCAGAGGGTCAGTACTGAGGGAGTGCTGCACTGTCAGAGGGTCAGTACTGAGGGAGTGCTGCACTGTCAGAGGGTCAGTACTGAGGGAGTGCTGCACTGTCAGAGGGTCAGTACTGAGGGAGTGCTGCACTGTCAGAGGGTCAGTACTGAGGGAGTGCTGCACTGTCAGAGGGTCAGTACTGAGGGAGTGCTGCACTGTCAGAGGGTCAGTACTGAGGGAGTGCTGCACTGTCAGAGGGTCAGTACTGAGGGAGTGCTGCACTGTCAGAGGGTCAGTACTGAGGGAGTGCTGCATTGACGAATGGTCGGTATGAGGGAGTGCTGCACTGTCAGAGGGTCAGTACTGAGGGAGTGCTGCAATGTCAGAGGGTCAGTGCTGAGGGAGTGCTGCACTGTTGTAGGGTCAGTACTGAGGGAGTGCTGCACTGTCAGAGGGTCAGTACTGAGGGAGTGCTGCAATGTCACGCTGCCTGTCCTGATAAACGCTCCAGTTTGATGAGCCATTCAGCCGAGCTGCTGGTGCCCTGTCACTCAATGTCAAATTCCCATGGTCAATCCTGGAAGACCAGTAGGGGCATTGTCTCCAATGTGCTGGGATCAGTACTCATCCCACAGCAAATAACACAGTAAGAAAATGATAGTCTGTCACTCTCCCAATCCAGTTTGTGGGATAGCGCCCTGCACAATTCACTGCTGTATTTCCTGCATTATTGTGGTAATTACACTTTTCAAGAGATCTCCTTCATTTTCTATCAAGCATTTTGGGTCGTCATGAGATCGGGAAAAATGCTTTAGAAAAGCAAATGTCTCTCTCTTTCTTGAGCCGCTGCAGTCCCTGTGGTGTAGGTACACCCACAGTGCTGTTAGGGAGACTGTTCCAGGATTTTGTCCCTGTGGTGTAGGTACACCCACAGCGCTGTTAGGGAGGGAGTTCCAGGATTTTGTCCCTGTGGTGTAGGTACACCCACAGCGCTGTTAGGGAGGGAGTTCCAGGATTTTGTCCCTGTGGTGTAGGTACACCCACAGCACTGTTAGGGAGGGAGTTCCAGGATTTTGTCCCGTGTGGTGTAGGTACACCCACAGTGCTGTTAGGGAGGGAGTTCCAGGATTTTGTCCCGTGTGGTGTAGGTACACCCACCGCGCTGTTAGGGAGGGAGTTCCAGGATTTTGTCCCGTGTGGTGTAGGTACACCCACAGCGCTGTTAGGGAGGGAGTTCCAGGATTTTGTCCCTGTGGTTTAGGTACACCCACCGTGCTGTTAGGGAGGGAGTTCCAGGATTTTGTCCGTGTGGTGTAGGTACACCCACCGTGCTGTTAGGGAGGGAGTTCCATGATTTGGACCCAGCGACAGTGAAGGAATGGCCGATATATTTCCA
>NW_024470592.1:15000-70000 GCF_017639515.1 Carcharodon carcharias | reverse complement strand
CACACAGACACACACACACTGACACACACACCACATACACACACAAACACAGACAAACACGGACACACACAGACACACACACACACACACATAGACACAAACACACACACACAGACACACACACACACAAACACACACACACACACAGACTCACACACACAGACACACATGCACGCATGCACACACAAACACACTGACACACACACAGACACAGACACACACGCACACACACACACACACAGACATGTACACACACACACACACAGACACACACACACTGACACACACACCACATACACACACAAACACAGACAAACACGGACACACACAGACACACACACACACACACACACACAGACACAGACATGCGCGCACACACACACACACAGACACACACACCACATACACACACACAAACACAGACACACATGCACACACACACACAGACACACACAGACACATACACAAACACACACACAGACACATACACACACAGACACACACACACACAGACACACACACACACACACAGACACACACACACAAACACACACACACAGACACACACACACACACACAGATACACACAGACACAAACACACACACAGACACACACACCACATACACACACAAACACACACACACAGACATGCACACACAGACAAACACACCACATACACACACACAAACACACACAGACACAGACTCAAACAGACACTCATGCTCACACGCGCACATGCACACACACACACACAGACACACACAGACACAAACACACACACACACACACACAGATACACACAGACACAAACACACACACAGACACACACCACACACACAGACACACACACCACATACACACACAAACACACACACACAGACATGCACACACAAACATACCACATACACACACACAAACACACACAGACACAGACACAAACAGACACTCATGCTCACACGCGCACATGCACACACACACACACAGACACACACAGACACAAACACACACACACACACAGATACACACAGACACAAACACACACACAGACACACACCACACACACAGACACACACACCACATACACACACAAACACACACACACAGACATGCACACACAAACACACCACATACACACACACAAACACACACAGACACAGACACAAACAGACACTCATGCACACACGCACACATGCACACACACACACACACACAGACACGCCCAAACACAAACACACACACACACACACACACAGACACACACACACACACACACACACACACAGACATACTCACATGAACCCACACACACAGACACACACACAAACACACCCATACAGGCACACATACACTCTCCACTATCATGTCCCCCTACCCCAGCCCAGCAATACCCTCACCCGATATAAGTCTCCTTTCAGAGAGGAGAGGGGAGGTTCCGAGGGAGCCTGGAGACACACTGCCATCCCCTCGCTTCTTCCTCTGGCCACCTTCCCCAGCCCGGAGCCCGGGCTCCATCTGGGGAGAGTCACGAAACTCGGTGCCGATTGCCACCCCCTGAGCAGAGCTCCTCTGGGTCAGTAGCAGCTGAAAGAGAGGGAAGAAAGAGATTTCAGTCCGTGCGAAGAGGAAGTCTGGATGGGAGTGAGGCACGGATAGAGGTAGGGTCCCAAGTCCCATCAGTGCTGAGAGCTGGGCTTTCCCCACTAGCTCTCTCACTCCCCTTAGTGTTGAGGGTGGAACTGAGGACCACACTGCCGGCGGCATTGTCCCCAACTCTACTCCAATCCTCCAACCCCCTCTTGTCCAGTGCCCTCGCCTCTAATACTCTGCCCCTAATTCCCTCAATCCCATTTCTCCTCTCCTCCAAAGCCACCCTCCAATCCTCCTCCCCTCCAGTCCCAGTTTTCTCAATCTCCCTCCAATCCCTCCTTTCAATCGCCCTCCCCTCCAGTCTCCCTCCCCTCCAATCTCCTTCTCCCCCAATCCCCCTTTCCTCCAATGCCCCTCTCCACCAATTGCCCTCCACTACAATTCGTGTCTGTTCAAATCCCCATCTGCTCCAATCCTCCCCTCCAACTCCACTACCCTCCAATCCCCCGCACTCCAACCCCCCTCCCTTCCAATGACCCTCTCCTCCAATCCCCCTCCCCTCTAATTCCACGCCCCTCAATCCCCCACCCTCCTCATCTCCATGCCCAATCCTCTCAATCCCCCTCTGGTCCCCCTTTGCAATCCCCCTCTCTTATATTTTCCCTCCCTCCAACCCCCCCACCTCTTCTCCAATGCCCCATCGATTCCCCTTCCATCCTATCCCCCTTTCCAATGCCACTCTCCTCCATTCCCCCTCCCCTCCATTCCACCCCTCCACTCTCCCTCCCCCAAACCCCTTGCCCTCCAATCCCTCTCCCATCCAATTCCCATCCCCTCCAACCCCCCTCCCTTCCAATGACCCTTTCCTCCAATCCCCCTCCCCTCTAATTCCACCCCTCCACTCACCCTCCCCCTATCCCCCTGCCCTCCAATCCCTCTCCCATCCAATTCACATCCCTTCGAAATTGCCTCCCCTCCAGCTCCCTCTCTTCTGATTCCCCTCTTCAACTATCCCCTCCACCTGCCATTGCCTCCCCTCTAATTCCCTTCCGCTGGAGTTTCTCCCTGATCTCTTGTCTCAATGCTTAAGCGTCTGTACCAACAGGCGCTGGTGCCCTTGAGCCGGTTGCATGGTGTAGTTAAGAGGGTAGGAACTCATTGTGCTCGTTGCTGTCCCAAGACATTAATCCTTCATGGAGGCTGCCAAGAACAGAAAGCAAGAAAAGGCACCATGGGATCTCACTGCCAACTGAGCGTCAAGGGAGAGGGAAGCTGAGGGTGGCCATTCAACACATACTGATATCCCTTACTCTGCCTTGTCCAGACACTCAGTAATGTCACTCCCCCATCGCACACATATAGCTCACTTCCCCCTTTTGCCCATTAAATCACTTTCTGTACTCTGCCATCATCTCTTTGCACTCAAACCCTCCTTCCCCCCCTCCCCCTCCTCCACTCTTAGGACTCTCTCCCCACCTTTCCCTCCTCTACATTCCCACCACCCCTCTCCTTCCCAGGCAATCCTACTCCCTCCATCACTCTCCGCTCCTCCGTTCCAGCCCTTTCCCCTCACTTCCCTTCCCCTCCTTCCCCTCCCCTCTCCCCTGCTCTCCTCCTCTCTCCTCCCCTCCCTCCTCCTTCCCTTCCCAACTCTCCTCTGCTCGCCTCTTCTCTAATCTGCTCTCTCTCCTCCCCGCTCCTCTTCTCTCCTTCCCTCCACTCCTGCCTCCTCCCCTCCCCTCTCCTTTCTCTCACTCTCCCTTCCCCTCCCCCCCTCCTCCTCCTCCACTTTTCTCCCCTCTCCTCACAGGAACACCAGGAGCATGAGTAGACCATTCAGCCCATCGAGCCTACCCCCCAGCCCCCATTCAATATGATCATGGCTGACATTGGGTTTCATCTCCACTTTTTCACTCAGCCTCCACATCCTGTGATTCTCTGAGTGAACAAAAATCGGTCTATCTCTGCTTTAAATGTGTTCGCCAATGGAATTTCCACCATCCTCTGGAGCATGCATCCTAAAGATTCACAACCCTTCGAGTGAAGAAATTTCTCCTCATCTCCGTCCTATATGATCGACCCCTCATGCTGAGACTGTGCCCTCTTGTTCTAGATCCCCTGACCAGCAGAAACAATCTCTCAGCATCCAGTCTATCAAACCCTTTCAGTAAGTTGGAGGTTTCAATGAGATTACCTCTCATTCTTCTCCACTGAATACCAGCCCAACTTTTTCTCAGTCTCTCATTATAGGACAAACCCTCATCCCAGGGACCAATCCAGTGAGCCGTTGGTGAAGAACACTGGTTAAAAGACCAAACAATGAGAAATAAGCGCACAGAACCCATACATGCATATTTTCACATCTTTATTTTTACTCTGTTGCTTTGGTTTATCCCTTTTCATTCTCAATTGTGCTCGTTCCCCAGTCTTGCAAAGAACTGAGAGTGAATCTCATTTCATTCATGGGAGGTAGCTGTCACTGGCTAGGCCAGCATTAATTGCCCAGTTCAGGTGGCATTTTAAGAGACAACCACATTGCTGTGGGTCTGGAGTCACATGTAGGCCAGACCAGGTAAGGACAGCAGATTTCCTTCCCTAAAGGGGATTAGTGAATCAGATGGGGATTTTTTAGCAACAATCAACCATGGTTTCATGGTCATTATCCGGTTTTTAATGGGAGAATTTCATTAGATACAAATTTTACCTCTACCATGGCAGGATTTGAAATTTGACCTCCAAAGCATTACCCTTGG
The DNA here is from genome assembly GCF_017639515.1 of Carcharodon carcharias. Lineage (NCBI taxonomy): Eukaryota > Metazoa > Chordata > Chondrichthyes > Lamniformes > Lamnidae > Carcharodon > Carcharodon carcharias. The sequence goes on along the minus strand of NW_024470592.1, from coordinate 65,659 downwards.
TCTCTCAATTACCAGCCTAGGGACAATACCACTTTGCCACAAGGACATGTTTAAAAAAAGACACAAAGGAAACAATATCTAAATCTTATTTTTATGGCTGGACTTTTAAAAAAAGCAATGGCAGCTACAATATCCGAGCTTGGCAAAGCTCGGTTGGTAGCACAGAATTTGAATATTGATGAAAAATGACATTTTGTCAAAGCTTTTCATCTTGCACTCATCAGAACAATCACTAGAATACTATTGTCAGGGAAAACACCAACTTTATACTGCATGGGAAGAGACTGCTGACATGTGAACTCTGACTGGTAAATGTGTTTCCATGGAGAGTGCACCAGCTGAAAATGGCTGACACTTAACTGCCAAGCATTGTTTGAAATCTAAACTGGGCAGGTTGACTCTGATTGGTCAAGATATTGCCCTGCAGGATGACCTCAAAACATGGTGTCCAACATTCGATGATTCCATGACTAGACAACATTTGGTAAATAACCCTCAGTGTGATAAGAATGATACTGACAACCAATTTACAGTTGTCAGTCGGGCTCACATTGTGGTGCATTTGTGTGTACTGGAAGCTACGTATGTTAATACACAGGGCCCTGTTCTTTGCAGACAGAAAGAACGTGCATACATGTTGTGCCTGTTTCAGCTAAACAAAATAAGTGACAACCATTCACTGGTTCATTCCTCAGGGCAATGTCTTGATCAATCAAAGTCAAGCTGCCTGGTTTACCTTTTCAAATAATGCTTGGCAGTAAACCATCAGTCACCTTAGCTTGTGCAATCTCCACGGCAATGCCTCTACCAATCAGAGTCCATTTTCCAACCAATCAGCACCCTCTTTTCAAACAGTATAAATTTATTGATCCCCCTGACATTGGTATCATTTTGATTGTCCTGATGAGTGCAAGACCAAACGATTCAACACGCTCTTTGCAAGCTTCATTCCACCAATTGGGATGAAAAGGAACAGACACTCAAAGTCCCTGGGGAGCACAGACGGACATGTCTCCTGCTGGCTGTACGCTATTCTGAACCTTTTAAACAGTTTCAGAGGTAAGACATCGAAATACAGTAGGATAAAAGCAAAAAACTGCAGATGCTTGAAATCCAAAACAAAAATAAAAATACCTGGAAAAACTCAGCAAGTCTGGCAGCATCTGCAAAGAGGAACACAGTTAACGTTTCGAGTCCGTATGACTCTTCAACAGAACTAAGGTAATATAGAAGAGGCGTGAAATATAAGCTGGTTTAAGGTGGAGGGTTGGGGGGGTGGGTAGAGCTGGATAGAGGGCCAGTGATAGGTGGAGATAACCAAAAGATGTCACAGACAAAAGGACAAAGAGGTGTTGAAGGTGGTGATATTATCTAAGGATTGTGCTAATTAAGGAATGCAATACTGAAAACAGGCTTAAGCCGTTTGCTCTCTCTCTCCCTCTCTCCCTATCACTATCTCTCTCTCTCTCTCTCTGTCTCTCTCCCTCTTTGTCCCTCTCTCCCTCCCCCTCTTTCTCCGTCTCTCTATTGCATCCGGATTTGCAAAGTAACCATGCTGAGAAGAGAAATCTACTGCAAACCGAGATCTTCTGGTAATACAATGTGGACATCTGTTCAATGAAACTACACCCAGGAAGACAAAAGACATCCCCAGGAAATATGTGTGACGGATACGTCAAGTTGCTTGTGGTCAAATTAGTTTTCTTAATTGGAGAATTAGTTCCAATAAACTTACCTTGCTCTTTGTTTGAACTCAGAAACTACCACACCCACCCCACCCCACCCCCCATCCCCGTCTAACATGTTCTTTCTCTGAAAGTGTAAATAGTGAGACCCCTACAGTATTGGCAAAGCACATCCTCTCCAAAATCACAAAAACATCCTTCTACTGTCAGACCTGAAGTGAAGTCGTTTATACCCTTCCTCACGTGATCGTAACAGTGTGATCAGTGAACTTTGGTACATTACTCTCTACCTCTTCATCTAAGTCATTAATATAGATTGTAAATAGCTGAGACCCCAGCATTGACCCTTGCGGCACCCCACTAGTCATTACCTGCCAACTTCAAAATGTCCCAATAACTCTTTGATTTCTAACCATTAACCAATCGACTATCCATGCCAAAATACTACCCCAGCTCCATGAGCAGTTATCTTGCCTATTAACCTTTTGTGTGGCAACCTATCGAATGCCTTTTGAGAATCCAGGTCTATTACATCTACTGATTCCCCTTTATCTACCCTGAAAATAGGCCAATAGATATGTCAAACAGGATTTTTCTTTTGCAAAACCAGGTTAACTTGTTCTAATAACATAATGCATTTCTAAATGTGTTAAGACTTCCTTAATAATAGATTCCAGCATTTTCCCAACAACTGATGTTAGAATAACTGGCCCTGTAGTTCACTGTTTTCTCGACCCCTCCTTTCCTTAAAAGTGGTGTAACATTCATTCCACATTTTTCCCCTCTGCTCCACCACCTTCCCCTCTCCAATCCACCCCTCCCCTCTGCTCCCTTCTCTTCACCCTCTTCTCCACCCCCTCCCCTTTTCTCCCCTCCACATCTCCATACTTTGCCCCTCTCATCTCCTCTTCCACATCCTTCCCACCCCATTCTTATCCTCTTTCCTCTCCAGTCCTTTCTTCTGCCTTGATTGCCTCCTTGGCCCCTCCTCATCTCTGCTCTCCTCTTCTCTCCCCTCTGCCCTCTATTCTGCTCCCCTCTCCTCCTCTCTGCTCTCCTCCCCTTCCCTTTCCCCTCTCCTCACATGACCCCAATGGCAGAACAGCGATGCGCTCTGACCTGAGGCTTGACAGCCCCTTGTCCCATTGGTGGGCGGCAGGGGGCAGGGTTTGGCAGTCGAGGTCTCAGATATAGGTCCCAGAGCGGGCAGCTGATCATCACCATCTTACTGAAGTTAAACCTGTATGTGAATCGTTTCCCTTTCATTTTGTGTAGAATCCGCTTGCTGTAGTAATACCTGGGGAGGAGGGAAAGAGAGTCCATCATTAAGAGAGCTAGGGAGAGCATGGAAGAAGAGAGAGAGAGAGGGAGAGAAAGAATGGCAGAGAAAGAGTAAATGACAGAAAGTGATACATAGAAAGAGAGAGAGAGAATGGGAGAGAAACAGATATAGAAAAAAGAGAGATAGAGAGAGACTGGGTGAGAGAGAGAGAGAAAGAATGGCAGAGAAAGAGGAAATGACAGGAAGTGAGACATAGAAAGAGAGAATGAGAGAGAAACTGAGATATAGAAAAGAGAGAGAGACTGGGTGAGAGAGAGAGAGGGAGGGAGGGGGAGAGAGAAAGAGGGAAGGGCAGAAAATGATACATAGAAAGAGAGAGAAGGAGAGAGAAGCTGAGATATGGAAAAAAAAAGACTTCAGAAAGAGAGAGAGATAAATATAAAGAGAAGAACCATTGGAGAAAAGGAGAAAGGGAGAGAAAAGTGAAGAGAGAGAGAGAGAGCAGATAGAAAGGGCTAGAAATGAAAGGGGAGAGACAGCGAGAGGAAAGAGAGGGGAAGGAAGCAGAGAAGCCAGCTCCTTACCTGAGGGCCCGACTGAGCTTGTCATAGTTCATCTGTGGTTTGCACTTCCTCATTCCCCAAAGCCGAGCCACCTCATCGGGATCCTTGATGACAAACTCCCCGTAATCTCCCTGCCAGGCGATGACTTCCCGATATTCCTCCTTCCGCAGCAGGTCCAGGATGAAGTGCCAGAGCTGGACTTGGCGACTCCCAGGACTGGATTCAGGCTTGTAGGCCCAGTCCGGGTAGGCCAAGCCTGGAAAGTAGGCCCAAAAAAACACAGAATGAAGACACGGGGTTAGGAGATGGGCCAACCTAGGAGCTGAGCTTAAAATATGTTCAATCAATTACATTTAAATTTCAATTTGATAGCTTTTTCATAATCAAAGATATTAAAGGCTATAAAGAAAATTTAGTTAGGTCACAGAGCAGCAACAATCACAATCAGTGCACAGATCAGCCACAGGCTCGATGAATGGGGGATCAGTAATGAACCAAACAGATTTCCTGTGAAATATTCGTGCATTGGTGTCTGTACTAACCTGGCAACCAATACAGTCCTGGGATAGGAGCCCAAACTTCAGTTGCACAGCCACACTGCATCATGGCTGCTGGACACTAGAGGACAAGTAGAGCAAATAGCATCAGTGACTGAACAGCCTGAAGAGTGGAAGTGCACGGCACGCAGAGAGAGAGAGAGCAAAGGAAAGAGAGAGGGAAAGAGATGCAGGTGACAAGGGCTGAATCACGGAGACAGAGGGGCAGGAAGAATGAGAACTTGTGTGGCGGGTCTGAATGAGAGAGAGGAAGATTGATAGGGACAGGGCAATAAAAGGACAGAGGCTTTGAGAGAGTCACAGACAGTGGCAGAGAAAGTTAGAGAGATGAAGAGGCAGGGAGACAAATGGAGAGAGGGAGTCAGTGAAAGAGACAGCCAAGTTAAGGTCATAGAGGTCTACAGCACAGAAAAAGGCCCTTCGGCCCATCGAGTCTGTGCCAGTCAAACAAGTACCTAACTATTCTAATCCCATTTTCTAGCACTAGGCCCATAGCCTTGTATACCATAGCATTGCAGGTGAACATCCAAATGCTTCTTAAATGTTATGAGGGTTCCTGTCTCTACCACCCTTTCAGGCAGTGAGTTCCAGATTCCCACCACCTTCTAGGTGAAAAAATCCTTCCCCACTTCTCCTCTAAACCTCCTGCCCCCTGCCTTAAATCTATGCCCCCTGGTTATTGATCCCTCCACCAAGGGGAAAAGTTCCTTCCAGTCTACCCTATCTATGCCCCTCATAACTTTATACGCCTCAATCATGTCCCACCCCTCCCTCAATCTCCTCTGCTCCAGGGTATATAACCCAAGTCTATCCAATCTCTCCTCATAACTAAAACTCTCCAGCCCAGGCAACATCCTGGTAAATCTCCTCTGCTCTCTCTCTAGTGCAATCACACCCTTCCTATAATGTGGATTCCAGAACTGCACGCAATACTCTAGCTGTGGCCTAACCAGCGTTTTATACAGTTCCAGCATAACCTCCCTGCTCTTATATTCTATGCTTTGGCTAATAAAGGCAAGTATCCCATGTGCCTTCTTAACCACCTTATTTACCTGTCCCGCTACCTTAAGGGATCGGTGGACATGCACACCAAGGTCCCTCTGATCCTCGGTACTTCCCAGGGTCCTACCATTCATCATGTATTCCTGTGCCTTGTTTGTCCTGCCCAAGTGCATCACCTCACACTTATCCGGATTAAATTCCATTTGCCACTGATCAGCCCATCTGACCAGCCCGTCTATACCTCCTGTAATCTAAGGATCTCCTCCTCACTATTTACCACTCCACCAATTTTCATGTCATCTGTGAACTTACTGCTCAACCCTTCTACACTGAAGTCTAAATCGTTTATACATACCACAAGCAGCAAGGGACCCAACACTGATCCCTGTGGAACCCCACTGGACACAGGTTTCCAGTCACAAAAACACCCCTCGACCATCACCCTCTGCTTCCTGCCACTCAGCAACTTGGATCCAAGTTGCCAAATTGCCTTGGATCCCATGGGCTCTTACTTTCGTTATCAGTCTCCCATGTGGGACCTAATCAAAAGCCTTGCTGAAGTCCAAGTAGACTATGTCAAATGCATTGCCCTCATCTAGACACCTGGTAACCTCTTCGAAAAATTCAATCAAATTGGTCAGACATGACCCCTTGACAAAACCATGCTGACTGTCCATGATTAATCCCTGTCTCTCCAAGTGTAGATTAATTCTGTCCCTCAGAATTGCTTCCAATAGTTTCCCCACCACTGAGGTTAGACTGACTGGCCTGTAGTTCCCTGGTTTATCCCTTCCTCCCTTCTTGAATAAAGGTACCACATTGGCTGTCCCCCAGTCCTCTGGCACCTCTCCTGTGGCCAGAGAGGTATTGAAAATTATTACCAGCGCCCCTGCTATCTCCTCCCCTGCCTCACTCAACAGCCTGGGATACATTTCATCCGGGCCTGGAGATTTATCTACTTTTAAGCCTGCCAGACCACTTAGAACCTCCTCCCTTTCTATGCTAATTTCTTTAATTATATCACAGTCCTTCTGTCTGATTTCCATACCCACGTCATCGCTCTCACTTGTGAACACCAACACAAAGTATTCATTTGGAACCCTACCCATGTCTTCCGGCTCCACACACCAATTACCACTATGGTCCTTAATGGGCCCTACTCTTTCCCTAGTTATCCTCTTACTCTTAATGTACTTGTAAAATAACTTTGGATTTTCCTTCATTGTACCTGCCAATGTTTTTTCATGCCTCCTTTTTGCTCTCCTAATTTCCTTTTTAAGTTCCCCCCCCTACACATTCTATGCTCCTCTAGGGCTTCTGCTGTTTTGAGCCCTCGGTATCTGGCATAATCCTCCCTTTTTATCTTTATCCAATCCTGTATATCCCTCAACATCCAGGGTTCCCTGGATTTGTTGGTCCCACCCTTTGTCTTTACTGGAATATGTTGGTCCTGTACTCTCCCTATTTCCTCCTTGAATGAGTCCCACTGCTCTGATGCAGATTGACCTTAAAGTAGCTGCTCCCAGTCCACTCTGGCCAAATAATATCTGATCTTATTAAAATCGGCCTTCCCCCAATGTAGAACTCTGATTTCTGGCCCATCCTTGTCTTTTTACTTAACAACCTTGAATCTAACAGAGTTAGGATCATTATCTGCAAAATGCTCCCCCCCACTGATACCTCTACCGCTTGCCCAGCTTCATTCCCTAAAATTAATCCAGTACCTCCAGATCCTCTCTTGTAGGACCTTCTATGTACTGGCTTAAAAAGCTCCCCTGGATGCACTTTAAGAATCCCGCTCCCTCTAAACCTATCACACTATGACTAACCCAGTTAATGTTGGGGAAGTTGAAATCCCCCACTATTGCTACCCTATTATTTTTACACTTCTCTGAAATTTGCCTACATATCTGCTCTTCTATTTCTCTCTGACTGTTTGGAGGCCTATAGTACACTCCCAGCAATGTGATTGCTCCGTTTTTGTTTTAAAGTTCTACCCGTATGGCTTCATTTGAGGAGCCTTCTAAGATGTCATCTCTCCTTACTGCTCTAATTGAGTCCTTGATCAATATTGCGATAGCCCCTCTTCTTTTACCTCCTTCCCTGTCTCGCCTGAAGACTTTATATCCTGGAATATTGAGCTGCCAATACTTCCCCTCTCTCAACTATGTCTCTCTAACAGCAATGGCAAAAAGAGGCAGATCAAGAGGGGGAGCAGGAGAGAGACAGGGAGAGAGGTGGAAAGTGAACAAGACAAAGAGACAACAAGAGGCAAAGATAGAGGGAGAGGAAAAGAGGCAGGAGAGAGGGGCAGAGGTACACACACACACACACACACAAATACACACGCAAACACAAACACACACACATACTGAGAGAGGGCCACATTGAAACGGAAAGACATAAAGATGGAGACAGAGATAGAGATAGTAATTGAGAGAGACAGAGATGGAGATAGGGATAGGGATAGGGGTAGGGATAGGAAAACAGATAGACAATGAGACAGAGAGCTAGGGAAAAGGGGACAGCCAAAAAGGCAGGCAGAGGCAGATAGTGAGAAAGAGACACAGAAATGACAGGGACGGAGAGAGAGAAAGAGGAAAAGAAGTATAGAGGGACATATAGAGTCAGAGAGAATGATATATATAGAGAAAAAAAAACAAAAAAATAGACAGAAAGATTGAAAGAGAGATACAAAGGGAAAGAGTGGATAAACAGAGAGAGGCAGAGAGGAAGAGAGAAAGACAGAGATAGAATGAGAGAAATTCACAGAGGCAGACAAAGAGACAGAGAGAGACCGTGAGAGAAAATGAGAGAGTGATTGGCACATGGAGAGATAGAGAGAGTGAGACAGGGTCAGGCAGATACAGAGAGAGAAGGGAAGAGAGGCAGAGAGAGAGGGAGAAAGAAATGCAGAGATACAGACATACAGGGTGGCACAGAGAGACAAAAAGAGTGAGTCAGGGAAAGGCAGAGAGTGAGAGAGGGTGAGGTAGAGAGAGAGAGGGAAACTGATACAGTGACAGACAGAGTGAGAGATAGACACAGAGGAACAGAGAGAGAGAAACAGAGGATGGGAGAGATAGAGGGAGACTGTGAGAGAATGCAACAGAGGCAGTCAGCGAGAGAGGGAAAGGCAAAGAAGGACAGAGAGAGAGACACACAGAGAAGGTCGTAAAGATGCAGAGAGAGTGAAAGGGATTTGTAAAGGGAGATATATGAGGACAGAAAGAGACGGAGAGACAGACAGTCACTAAGACGGACAGAGGCAAAGGGCGAGACAGACAGAGACAGAAAGAGACGTAGAGTGACAGGGAGAGGGGCAGGGAGAGAAAGAATGTAAAAGCACACAGGGAAGAGGTGAGAAGGTTCAAATCAGAGTGAGAATGTACGCTGGTGTCAAATCCAGATTGTGGGCTGAAGATTTGAACAAAATAATGAAGGAGCAGTTCACTGACCTTCCTTCCAGTGTCGCCTGAGAGTGATCTGAAAACAGAGCAGCGGTCACTGAGCAGAGAGAGGGAGCAAGTAGGGACGGAGAGACAGAGAGGAAACACACCCAGGCTCTCTGATGCTATCGGAAAGCTCACTATCTGTCCCCTCTAAATATCTCTCTCTCTTTCTCTCTGCCGCTATCTCAATCTCTCTCTCACTCCCTCTGACTTTCTCCTCCACTGTCTGTCCTTGCCCTGTCTGCCTGCTCCCCTTTCTCTATCTCTGTCTGTCTGTCTCTTTCTCTGTCACTCTATTTCTCTCCCACTGCGTCCCTGGCACTCCCTGTCTCAATGTCAGCCCCGTACCCACTCCAACGATGCATGTCTCCTTATTCTTTCTCTGTCCCGCTGGCACCTTCTCCCTCTACAAATGTCTGTCTCTATAAGTTTCTCTATCTCTCTCCCACTCTCCCTCTGATCCTCTGCCTCTTTGCACTCCCTTTGTTTCTATCTCTCCCTCTACATCTCTCTGTCTCTCTGTCTCACTGCCGCCTCTAAATAGCTTTTCCCGATTTAAGCTCAGGGAGACTTGAATCCAAAGTAATCAGCATTAAAGCTCAATGAGAAAGTATCCAGGTGATCATGCTAATTTACTCTCGCATTAGTCCAAATCAACCACTTTCATAGATGCAGGAGAGGAAGGGAGAGTGGAATTGCAAGTCGAGGGGTACAGTGGGCTGGGGGGGAGTTATTTAGAGAATAACAGATACCTGGGAGTGAGTTACAGACTGGAATCTAATTGAGGGGTCCGGGGGGGTTTATATATAGAATAACAGATGCCTGGGAGTGAGTTAAAGACTGGAATCTAATCGAGGGTTTGGGGTGGTTTATATATAGAATAACAGAAACCCGGGACTGAGTTACAGACTGGAACCTAATTGAGGGGTTCGGTGGGGTTTATATATAGAATAATAGATACCTGGGAATGAGTAACAGACTGGAATCTAATCGAGGGGTTCGGGGTGGTTTATATATAGAATAACAGATACCCGGGAATGAGTAATAGACTGGAATCTGATCGAGGGGTTCGGGGTGGTTTATATATAGAATAATAGATACCTGGGAGTGAGTTACAGACTGGAATCTAATCGAGGTGTTCGGGGTGGTTTATATATAGAATAATAGATATCCGGGAGTGAGTTGCAGACTGGAACCTAATCGAGGGGTTCGGGGTGGTTTATATATAGAATAACAGATACCCGGGAGTGAGTTACAGACTGGAATCTAATCGAGGGGCTCGGGGTGGTTTATATATAGAATAACAGATACCCGGGAGTGAGTTACAGACTGGAATCTAATCGAGGGGTTCAGGATGGTTTATATATGGAATAACCATACCCGGGAGTCAGTTACAGACTGGAATCTAATCGAGGTGTTCGGGGTGGTTTATATATAGAATAATAGATACCCGGCAGTGAGTTGCAGACTGGAACCTAATCGAGGGGATCAGGGTGGTTTATATATAGAATAACAGATGCCCGGGAGTGAGTTAAAGACTAGAATCTAATCAAGGGTTTGGGGTGGTTTATATATAGAATAACAGATACCCGGGAGTGAGTTACGGACTGGAACATAATCAAGGGGTTCAGATTGTTTATATATAGAATAACAGATACCCAGGAGTGAGTTACAGACTGGAATCTAATCGAGGGGCTCGGGGTGGTTTATATATAGAATAACAGATATCCGGGAGTGAGTTACAGACTGGAATCTAATCGAGGGGTTCGGGGTGGTTTATATATAGAATAACAGATATCTGGGAGTGAGTTACAGACTGGAATCTAATCGAGGGGTTCAGGGTGGTTTATATATAGAATAACAGATACCCGGGAGTGAGTTACAGACTGGAATCTAATCGAGGGGTTCAGGATGGTTTATATATGGAATAACCATACCCGGGAGTGAGTTACAGACTGGAATCTAATCGAGGTGTTCGGGGTGGTTTATATATAGAATAATAGATACCCGGGAGTGAAATGCAGACTGGAACCTAATCGAGGGGATCAGGGTGGTTTATATATAGAATAACAGATGCCCGGGAGTGAGTTAAAGACTAGAATCTAATCAAGGGTTTGGGGTGGTTTATATATAGAATAACAGATACCCGGGAGTGAGTTACAGACTGGAATCTAATCGAGGGGCTCGGGGTGGTTTATATATAGAATAACAGATATCCGGGAGTGAGTTACAGACTGGAATCTAATCGAGGGGCTCGGGGTGGCTTATATATAGAATAACAGATATCCGGGAGTGAGTTACAGACAGGAATCTAATCGAGGGGCTCGGGGTGGTTTATATATAGAATAACAGATACCCGGGAGTGAGTTACAGACTGGAATCTAGTCGAGGGGTTCAGGGTGGTTTATATATGGAATAACCAATACCCGGGAGTGAGTTACAGACTGGAATCTAATCGAGGGGCTCGGGGTGGTTTATATATAGAATAACCAATACCCGGGAGTGAGTTACAGACTGGAATCTAATCGAGGTGTTCGGGGTGGTTTATATATGGAATAACCAATACCCGGGAGTGAGTTACAGACTGGAATCTAATCGAGGGGTTCAGGGTGGTTTATATATGGAATAACCAATACCCGGGAGTGAGTTACAGAGTGCAATTAGGATATCGGAGCAGGGATGGATCATGAGGCACCTTGAGCCTGCTCCACATTTTATTTGCGGCTTCAGTGGGATGCTGCTGTGCGCTCATTGGCTTCCATGTTTCCGATATTAAAGCAGAGTCTACACTTCTACAAGTTCCTCTTTGGCTGTGTGGCACCATTAGAAGTTCTAAAAATCTGAAACGAGCATGAAAAATACATGCTTCTACTTTCCTTCTCCCTTTCTCTCATTTCCCCTTCTGTCTTTTAGTCATTTTCACCATCGATCTCTGCTTCTTGCTTTCCTCCTCTATGTCGCGCTCTCTCTCTCTCTCCCCCTCTCTCTCTGTTCCTTTCTCTTTCTCTGCCGCTTGGAGGGGTTGGTTTTGCAATGGCCTGAAAGAGGAAATATTAGTAACTGCAGCTCAAAGACCTGTCAATAATTCAGCACATGGAACATGCAGTTAATTGACTGAGACACTTCAGTGAAAGATTATCGGACTCAAGAGGGGTGGCAGAGCTACTTGTGTCCTGAAGGAGGGCGCGAGAGAGAAACACAGAATGAGAGAGAGTGGGGGGTGGTGGGGGTGGTGAGTAGAGCGAGAGAGAGAGTGGGGGGGCGCGGAGAGAAGGGAGAGAGAAAAGGGGGGAAACAGAGAAGGGGGGACACAGAGGGAGAGAAAGAGAGACAGCGAGAGAGATGCAGAGATAGAGAGAGAGAGGCAGAGAGAGAGAGAGAGGAAAAAAGAGAGGCAGAGGAAGAGGGGGAGGGACAGAGAGAGAGACAGACAGATAGAGAGACGGAGGGAAAGAGAAGAGGGAGAGAGAAAGAGAGAGAGAGAGGCAGGGAGAAAGAGAGACAGAGAGATAGTGAAAAAGAGACAGGGAGAGACAAAGAGGAGAATGAGAGGGGGAGTGCGGCAGACGGAGAGCAGGGAGAAAGAAAGTGAGCGAGAGAAAAAGAGAGAGGCAGAGAATTGTAGAGACAGGTTTATATGTAATTTTTTTTATTCAGTCATGGGATGTGGGCTTTGCTGGTTAGGCCAGCATTTAATGCCCACCCATCGAGAGCATTTAAGAGTCAACCACATTGCTGTGGATCTGGAGTCACATGTAGTCCAGCCCAGGTAAGGACAGTAGATTTCTTTCTGCTAAAGGACATTAGTAAACCAGATGGAGTTTTTACAACAGTCCATAATGGTTTCATGATCACCATCAGACTTATAATTATGGATTTTTATTGAATTCAAATCGGAGGCAGAGGCAGAAAGAGGAATACTACAAAATGGATGAAGAAAAGGAGGAGGAGAGACAGAGAGAGAGACAGACAGAATGAGAGAGAGAGAGTGAGTCGGGTACAGGGAAACAGAGAGGGAGAGAGGGAGAGACACACAGATACAGGGAGGCACCAAGAGAGATGCAGAGAGAAGGCCAATGGAGACAGGGGTAAAAAGAGAAAAGACAGAGATATATAACATCCCAGTTTGGGCCAGACGAGGAGTGAACAGTTCGCAGGGGATGGAGGTTTGAAGAGTACCACAGAGTGTGGGGTGGGGAAGGGACGGGTGGGAGATGAATCAACAGTTTTCGGAGGTAGGGAGTCACATTGTTGGGAATGTGAACAAAGAGTGTACGTTACTACATAAGTTCGCGCAGCGTAACTGTTAATTGAGTCAATAGTTTATCTTGGAAACTGAATCCTAATCCTCTTAAACAGACTCCAATAAGATTAAGCATGGGATAAGATTATAGAAATCTCTTGCAACACAGACATGAATTAACAAGAATTAAGACAAAGCTGTTGCCTCTCTCTGCACCTCCATCTCTCCCTTTCTCTGTCTGGTGCATTCACGTCTCTCTCTCTCCCTCCCTCTTTCTTTCCCACTTTCTCCAGTTCTAAGTCATCCGTCTCTCTTTCGCTTCTATATCACCCTCATCACTGTCACATGCCCAACTCGATACACAACCACGATACCCACCTCTAGCCCAACCCCCATACCAATGCTTGCCTCAGTCTTGCTCCCACTTAACTCAGCAAGTGAGCTGATTAAAAGCATCACATATATTTTCACAAGAGAAGTCTGTCACTCGGTAATCGTAAACCACTTTTATTCAGCCTTTCAGAGGTCATGTCAGAAAAGGTCACACAACTGAGATTAGACAAGGACGGGGCTGCAAAATGGGCCTCACCCAATGGGGAATAGAGTGTAAATGGGAGAGGTGGGTGAAAGGGTTAATCGCCCTCTGATAGGGAACAGGCTGCCCGGTGTGTGTAAATGGGGAGAGGTGGGTGAGAGGGTTAATCCGCCTCCAATAGGGAACAGGCTGCCCGGAGTGTGTAAATGGGGAGAGGTGTGCAGCCTGTTCCCTATCGGAGAAGGATCAACCCGCTCACCAACCTCTCCCCATTTACACACACCGGGCAGTCTGTTCCCTATCGGATGGGGATTAACCCTCTCACCCACCTCTCCCCCATTTACACACACCGTGCAGCCTGTTCCCTATCGGGGGGGGATTAACCCTCTCACCCACTCTCCCCCATTTACACACACCGGGCAGTCTGTTCCCTATCGGAGGGGAATTAACCCTCTCACCCACTCTCCCCCATTTACACACACCGGGCAGCCTGTTCCCTATCGGAGGGGATTAACCCTCTCACCCACCTCTCCCCATTTACACACACCGGGCAGCCTGTTCCCTATCGGAGGGGGATTAACCCTCTCACTCACCCCCTCCCCATTTACACACACCGGGCAGCCTGTTCCCTAATGGAGGGGGATTAACCCTCTCACCCACCTCTCCCCATTTACACACACCGGGCAGTGTGTTCCCTATCGGAGGGGGATTAACCCTCTCACCCACCTCTCCCCATTTAAACACACTCTGCAGCCTGTTCCCTATCGGAAGAATTAACCCTCTCACCCACTTCATCCCATTTACACACACCGGGCAGCCTGTTCCCTATCCGAGCGGTATTAACCCATCAGTTCCCTATTGGAGGGGGATTAACCCTCTCACCTACTCTCAGCCCTTACACACACCGGGCAGCCTGTTCCTTATCAGAAGGGGATTAACCCTATCACCCAACTCTCCTCATTACCCACGCTGCGCAGCGTGTTCCCTATCGGAGGGGGATTAACCCGCTCACCCACCTCTCCCCATTTATACACACCGGGCAGCCTGTTCCCTATCGGAGGGGGATTAACCCTCTCACTCACCTCTCCCCATTACCCACAGCGTTCAGCCTGTTCCCGATTGGAGGGGGATTAACCCTCTCACCCACCTCTCCCCATTTACACACACCGGGCAGCCTGTTCCCTATCGGAGGCGGATTAACCCTCTCACCCACCTCTCCCCATTTACACACACCAGGCAGCCTGTTCCCTATCGTTGGGGGATTAACCCTCTCACCCACCACTCCCCATTTACACACAACAGGCAGCCTGTTTCCTATTGGAGAGGGATTAATCCTCTCACTCACCTCTCCCCATTTACACACACTGGATCGTCTGTTCCCTGTCGGAGGGGGATTAACCCTCTCACCAACTCTCAGCCTTTACACACACTGGGCAGCCTGTTTCCTTTTGGAGGGAATTAACCCTCTCTCTCATGTCTCCCTATTTACACACAGCCGGCAGCCTGTTCCCTATCGGAGAAGGATTAACCCTCTCACCCACCTCTCCCCATTTACACACACCGGGCAGCCTGTTCCCTATCAGAGAGGGATTAACCCTCTCACTCACCTCTCCCCATTTACACACACTGGGTCGTCTGTTCCCAGTCAGAGGGGGATTAACCCTCTCACCCACCTCTCCCCATTTACACACAGCCAGCAGCCTATTCCCTATCGGAGTGTGATTAACCCTCTCACACACCTCTCCCCATTTACACACACCAGGCAGCCAGTTCTCTATCGGAGGGGGATTAACCCTCTCACACACCTCTCCCCCTTTACACACACCGGGCAGCCTGTTTCCTATCGGGGAGAGGTGTGTGAGAGGGTTAATCACACTCCGATAGGGAACAGACCACCCACTGTGTGTAAATGTGGAGTAGTGGGTGAGAAGGTTAATCCCCCTCCGATAGGGAACAGCCTGCCCGGTGTGTGTAAATGGGGAATGGTGGGTGAGAGCGTTAATCCCCCTCTGATAGGGAACAGGCTGCCCGGTGTGTGTAAATGGGCAGAGGTGAGTGAGGGCATTAATCCCCCTCGTATAGGGAACTGGCTGCCCGGTGAGGGTAATGCGGAGAGGTGGGTGAGAGGGTTACTCCCCCTCTGATAGGGAACAGACCACCCACTGTGTGTAAATGTGGAGTAGTGGGTGAGAGGGTTAATCCCCCTCCGATAGGGAACAGGCTGCCCGGTGAGGGTAATGCGGAGAGGTGGGTGAGAGCGTTAATCCCCCTCTGATAGGGAACAGGTTGCCCGGTGTGTGTAAATGGGCAGAGGTGGGTGAGAGGGTTAATCCCTCTCCGATAGGGAACAGGTTGCCCGGTGTGTGTAAATGGGCAGAGGTGAGTGAGGGCGTTAATCCCCCTCGGATAGGGAACTGGCGGCCCAGTGTGTGTAATGGGGAGACGTGGGAGAGAGGGTTAATCCCAATGTGATAGGGAACAGGCGGCCAATGTGTGTGCAAATGAAAAGAGATGATTGATTCAGTTATTCCCCCTCTGATAGGGAACAGGCTGCCCGGGTGTGTGTAAATGGGGAGAGGTGAGTGAGAGGGTTAATCCCCCTCCGATAGGGAACAGGTTGCCCGGTGTGTGTAAATAGGGAGACATGAGAGAGAAGGTTAATTCCCTCCAAAAGGAAACAGGCTGCCCAGTGTGTGTAAAGGCTGAGAGTGGGTGAGAGGGTTAATCCGCCTCCGATAGGGAACAGGCTGTCCGGTGTGTGTAAATGGAGAGAGGTGGGTGAGAGGGTTAATCCCCCTCTGATAGGGAACAGGGGTCCCGGTGTGTGTAAATGGGGAGAGGTGGGTGAGAGTGTTAATCCCACTGTGAAAGGGAACAGGCTGCCCTCTGTGTGCAACTGAACAGAGATGATTGAATCGGTTAATCCCTTTCTGATAGGGAACAGGTTGCCCGGTGTGTGTAAATGGGGAGAGGTGGGTGAGAGGGTTAATCCCCCTCCGATAGGGAACAGGTTGCCCGGTGTGTGTAAACGGGGAGAGGTGGGTGAGAGTGTTAATCCCACTGTGAAAGGGAACAGGCTGCCCGGTGTGTGTAAGTGGGGAGAGATGGGTCAGAGTTTTAATCGCCCTGCGATAAGGAGCAGAATGCCCGGTGTGTGTCAATGGGGAGCGATGGGAGAGTGGGTTAATCCACTCCGATAAGGAACAGACTGCTCGATGTATGTAAATGGGGAAAGGTGGGTGAGTAAGTTCATAAGCCTCCGATTGGCCACAGTCTGCCCGGTGTGTGTAAATGGGGGAGAGGTGGGTGAGAGATTTAATTCCCCTCCAATAGGGATCAGGCTGCGCAGTGGGTGTATATGGGAAATGGTGGGTAAGAGATTTAATCCCCCTCCAATAGGGATCAGGCTGCCCGGTGTGTTTAATGGGGGAAGGTGTGTGAGAGGGTTATTCCCCCTACGATAGGGAACAGGGTTCCCGGTGTGTGTAAATGGGGAGACGTGAGTGAGAGGGTTAATCCCCCTCTGATAGGGAAACAGGTGGCGGGCTTGTCTGTGAGAAAGGGTGGGTGAGTTACTGACGGAGGTTGAATGAGTGCTGGTGGCTGAATAATGGAGTGTTAGCGCGTGAGGGTGCATGAGTGAGTGAATGAGAGTGGATTAAATTTGGAGGGTGAATGTGTTAACATGGGTTGTTGAGTGAGTGAGGGCGTGTGAACGTGTGAGTGACTCTGGGTTCTCGAGTGATTAAAGGTGGGTGAGTGAATAACTGGGCGTGGATTAGTGAGTGTGATTGTCTGACCAGTTGAATGAGGATAGTTAAGCGAATGAAGGTAGGCGAAGGAGTCAGTGTGGATGCGTGCATGAGGGTGAATGAGTGAGTAAGTGAGGATGGATGAGTGGGTGAGACAATGAGAGTTAGTGAATGTGGGTGGATGAGTAAGTGAGGGTGGTTGTGTAAGTGGAAATGGGCGAGTGAGTGAGAGTGAGTGAGAGACTGAGAGAGTGTGGGTACTGAGTGAGGAAGGGTGTGTGAGTGTGTGTGGGTGTGGATAGTGTGGGTGGGTGGTTGATCGAGTGCTGGGTGTGCGTGAGTGAGTGAGCGAGGGTCGGTGCACGAATAAGTGACTGAGGGTGTGAGTGAGGGTGAGTGAGTGAGTGAGGATGCATGAGTCGGGGTGGATTAGTGATGGAGGGTGAGTGAGTGGCTGAGGGTGGGTATGTGAGGGAGGGTGGGTGTGCGAGTGAGGGTGGTCCAGTTATGGAGGGTGAGTAAGTTAGTGAGGGTGGGTGAATGAGTGAGTGACTGAGGATGGGTGAGTGATGAGAGTGGATGAGTGAGTATGTGAGGGTGGATGAGTGAGTGAAGTGTGAGTGAGCAGGTGAGTGAGTGAGGGTGGATGATTGATTGATGGTGAGGGAGTGTGAGGGTGGGTGAGTGAGTGATGGTGAGGGAGTGTGAGGGTGGGTGAATGAGTGATGGAGGTTGATT
This sequence comes from Carcharodon carcharias, assembly GCF_017639515.1. Lineage (NCBI taxonomy): Eukaryota > Metazoa > Chordata > Chondrichthyes > Lamniformes > Lamnidae > Carcharodon > Carcharodon carcharias. The sequence continues at coordinate 47,850 of NW_024470592.1, read as the reverse complement.
GAATGAGGGCTGATGAATGCGATGGTGAGGGAGTGACATTGGGTGTGCGAGTGAAGGTGGATCAACGAGTGAGGGTGGGTCAGTGAGTGAATTAGGGTGGGTGAGTGAGCGAGGGTGGATGAGTGTGTGATGGTGAGGGAATGAGTGAGAGAAGGCGAGTAAGTGAGGGTGTGTGAGACAGTGAAGGTGTGTGGGTAAGTGAGAGGGTTGGTGAGGGAATGAGTGCGTGTGGATCAATGAGTAAATGAAGGTGGATAAGTGTGTTTGAGTGCGTGAGGGTGGATGAGTGAGTAAGTGAAGGTGGTTGAGTGAATGAGAGTCGGTGAGTGTGAATCGTGAGGGAGGGTGAGACAGTGGGTATGTGTGAGGGCAGGCGGTTGAATGAGTGAGAGTGAGTGAGAGAGAGTGTGTGTGTGGGGTAGAGAGGGAATATATGTGAGAGACAGAGTGTGGGTGTGAGAGAAAGTACATGAGAGAGTGAAATTGTGCGAGCGGCTGTTTGTATGTAGGTGAGAGAGAACTTGCCTGAGAGAGCAAACGTGTGAGATAGAGTGAGAAATGTGCATCTGTGAGAGAGACAGAGATTGTGCATGAGAGAAAGTGCGTGTGATTGAGAGGGAGAGAGAATGTGTGAGATGAATGAGTGCAGGATAGAGTATGTGTGAGAGAGATTTCCTTTTTATTCATTCATTGGATGTGAGTGTCGCTGGCTGGCCCAGCATTTATTGCCCATCCTTGATTCAGAGTCAACCACATTGCTGTGGGTCTGGAGTCATGTGTAGTCCAGGTAAGGACAGAAGATTTCCTTCCCTAAAGGACATTAGTTATGACAACCCTGGCAATGGTTTCACAGTCAGCATTAGACTTTTAATTCCAGATGTTTATTGAATTCAAATTCCACCATCTGCCTTGGCGAGGCTCGAACCTGGGTCCCCAGAGCAGTACCCTGGGTCTCTGGATTACTAGTCCAGCAACAATATCACTATGCCATTGGCATTGAGAGTGAGAGAGAATATGGGAGAGTGTTTGAGAGAGCGAGTGTGAGAGAATGGGCGTGAGAGAGAGTGGGTGTGAGACAGTGTGTGTGAGGGAATGTGTGAGATAGAATCTGTGTGAGAGCGAGTGTACGTGTGTGAGTATGTGTGCATTTGTGAGAAAGAGTATGTGAGGGTGTGTGTGTGAGAGACAGTGTGTGTGAGAGTGTGTGAGAGAGTATATGAGAGAGCGAGAGAGAGTGTGTGAGAGAGACGCAGTGTGAGTGAGTGTGTGTCAGAGAGTGAGGGAGATAGTGTGTGTGAGAGAGCGAGTGTATGCCTGTGAGTGTGTTTATGTCTGTGTGTGTGAGAGAGAGTGTGAGGGTGTGTGTGAGAGTGCCTGTGTGCGAGAGAGAATTTGCAAAAGAGAGAGTGTGTGCATGTCTGAGAGCAAGTGTGTAAGAGGGAGTGTGCGTGTTGAGAGAGTGAATACGTGTGAGATGGAGTGAATATGAGTGTGAGAGCATGTGTGTAAGTGTGTGTGTGTGTGTGAGCATGTGCGCGTGAGAGAGTGCATGAGAGAGGGAGAGAGAGAGTGTGAAAGTTTATGTATGAGAGCGTGTGTGAAGAGAAACAGTGTGAGAGAGAGTGTGTGAGAGACATTGTGTGCAGGAAAGGGTGTGAGAAAGAGAGTTCATGAAAGAGTGTGTGTGTGTGAGAGAGACAGTGTGTGTGAGGGAAAATGAGACAGAGTGTGTGAGAGAGTGAGCGAGTGTGTGAGTGAGAGAGAATGTATGACGGAGAGTGTGAGGGAGTGTGTGTGAAAGGGAGGGAGAGAGTGTGTGTGAGAGATAGAGTGTGAGACAGTGTGTGTGAGAGAGCACTAGTATGTGAGAGGGAGAGAGTGTGTGTGTGAGAAATAGTGTGTGAGAGAGTGCAAGAGAGTATGTGTGTATGAGAGAGTGTGTCTGTGAGAGAGTGTTTGTGAGAGAGTGTGTGGGTGAGAGGGAGAGAGAGTGAAAAAGTTTGCACATGAGAGTGTGTGTGAAGATAAACTATATGAGAGAGTGTATGTGAGATAGTGTGTGAGCAAGTGGGAGTGTGGGAAAGAGTGTAAGAGAGAGAGCATGAGGAGTGTATGCGTGGAAGGCAGTGTATGAGAGAGTGTGAGGGAGAGTGTGTAAGAGATAGATAGAGAGAGAGAGAAGAAGGTGCGACAGAAAGAGTGTGAGAGACAGTGCATTTTAGACAGAGTGAGTGAGTGTGAGAGAGAGTTTGTGTATGTGGGAGAATGTGCGAGAGATAGTGAGAGAGTGTGACAGAGAGAGTGTGAGAGACAGTGCGTGTGTGAGAGAGACTGTGTGTGAGAGAGTGTTTTTGTGAGAGAGTGTGACAATATGTGACAGAGAGTGCGTGTGAGAGAGAGTGCATGTGGGAGAGAGACTGTGTGTGAGAGAGTGTTTGTGTGAGACAGTGTGAGAATGTGTGACAGAGAGTGAGTGTGAGAGTGTGAGAAAGTGCATGTGGGAGAGAGTATGTGAGAGAGAGATAGTGAGAGAGAGAGTGTGAGAAAGTGCATGCGCAAGAGAGAGTGTGTGTGAGAGAGTGTATGACAGAGTGTGTGTGAGAGAAAGAGTGCGAGAGAATGTGTGTGAGAAATAGTGCATGAGAGAGTATGATGAGGGAGTGTGAAAGAATGTGTGTGAGACAAACAGTGTATGAGAGAGAGTGTGAAAGTGTGTGTCAGAGAGGGTGTGTGTGAGGGAGAGAGTGCGAGAAAGAGTGTGAGGGAGAGGGAGTGTGGGATAGAGTGTGAGAGGGAGAGTGAGAGAGGGTATATGTGAGAGGCATTGTGTGAGAGTAAGTATATGAGAGAGTATGAGAGCATGAGAGCAAGTGTGAGAAAGTGGGTGTGAGAGAGAGTGGATGTTAGAGTGTGTGTGAGGGAATGTGTGAGATAGAGTGTGTATAAGAGCGAGTGTATGTGTGAGTGTGTTTCTGTGTGTGAGAGAAAGAGTTTGTGAGAGGGTATGTGTGAGAGAGACAGTGTGTGTGAGAGAAAGTGAGTGTGAGAGAGGGTGTGAGAGAGATTGTGTGTGTGAGAGAGCGTGTGTCTGTAAGAGACAATGTGAGAGACCGTGTGTGTAAGAGAGTATGAGAGTGTGCATGAGAGAGGGTGTGGGAGAGACCAAGTGCATGAGTGTGAGAGAATGTGTGTGCAACAGAGTGTCTGAGAGAGAGTGTGAGATAGTGTATGTCAGAGAGGGCATGTATGAGAGGCATTGTGTGAGAGAGAATGAGAGAGAGAATGAGAGCGAGTGTGAGAGAGTGGGTGTGAGAGAGTGGGTGTGAGAGAGAGTTGGTGTTGGAGAGTGTGTGTGAGGGAATGTGTGAGATAGACGGTGTGAGAGCGAGTGTATGTGTGTGAGTGTGTTTCTGTGTGTGTGAGAAAGAGAGTATGTGAGAGTGTGTGACTGAGTGTGACTGTGTGTGTGAGAGAGACAGTGTATGCGAGAGAGTGTGTGAGAGAGAAAGATTGAGAGAGGATATGTGTGAGAGGCGGTGTGTGAGGGAGTATATGAAAGAGTGAGAGAGAGTGTGTGAGAGAGAGAAGCAGTGTTTGAGAGAGAGAAGCAGTATGAGAGAGAGCGCATGTGAGGCAGTGTGTGAGATAGAATGTGTGAGTGTGTATGTGTTTGAGAGAGTGTGTGTAAGAGTGTGTGTGTGAAAGCGAGTGTATGCCTGTGAGTTTGTTTGTGTCTGTCTGTGTGAGAGAGAGAATGTGCATGAGAGAGTGTGTGTGCATGTCTGAGGAGACACAGTGTCAGAAGTGTGTGTGCTTGCAAGAGAGAGAATGTGTGAGAGATAGTGACTGTGAGGGTGAGTGCATGTGTGTGTGAGAGAAAGATTGTATGTGACTGTGTGTGAGAGGGTGCATCTGAGAGAATGAGTGTGAGAGAGTATGTGTGAGAGACAGTGTGTGTGACTGTGTGTGAGAGAGTGTGTATGTGTGAGAAGAGAGTGTGAAAGTGTGTGTGTGAGCATGTGTGAGACAATGCATGTGTGAGAGAGAGTGTGTGAAGAGAGAAGGTGTGAGAGAGTGTGTGAGAGAGGTAGCGTGTGGTAAAGAGTGAGAGAGAGAGTTCATGAGGGAGAACGTGTGAGAGAGACAGTGTGTGTGTGAGTGTGTGAAGAGATACAGTATGAGAGAGTGTGTGAGAGAGGTAGCGTGTGGTAAAGAGTGAGAGAGAGAGAGTTCATGCGTGTGAGAGAGACAGTATGTGTGAGAGAGAGTGAGACAGAGAATACGTGTGAGAGAATGTGAGAGAGAGCAAGTGTGAGAGAGTGTGTAAGCGAGAGAGTGTGTGTGTGAAAGGGTGTATGAGAGACAGCATGAGGGAGTGTGTGTGTGAAAGAGAGGGAGAGAGTTTGTAGGTGAGAGAGTGGGTCTGAGAGAGTGTGAGAATGTTTGTGTGAGACAGTGTGAGAATGTATGACAGAGAGCTTGTTTGAGAGAGAGTGTGAGAGAATTTGTGTGTGTGTATGAGAGAGAATGTGAGAAAGTGAATGTGGGAGAGTGTACGTCTGAGAGAGAGTGAGAAAGAGAGCGTGCACAAAGTGAGAAAGAGAGCATGTGTGTGAGAGAGAGTGTGAGATTGTGTTGGTGACAGAGTGAGTGTGTGCGAGAGAGAATATGAGAATGTATGTGTGAGAGTGTGAGAGAGGACAAGTGTGTGAGAGAGCGTGAGAAGGAGAGAGTGTGTGTAAGAGAGTGTATGACAGAGTGTGTGTGAGAGAGAGAGAGACTGTGTGAGAGAGATAGTGTGTGTGTCAGAGTGTGTGTAAGAGAGTGTGTGTTTGAGAGAGTGTGTGTAAGAGAGTGTGTGTGAAAGCGAATGTATGCCTGTGAGTTTGTTTGTGTCTGTCTGTGTGAGGGAGAGTGTGTGTGAGAGAGAGAGTGTGTGTGCATGTCTGAGGAGGGAGGCTGTGTAAGAAGTGTATGTGATTGCAAGAGACAATATGTGTGTGAGATAGAGTGACTGTGAGGGTGAGGGTGTGTGTGTGTGTGGGAGACAGTGTGTGTGAGAGAGTATGTGTGTTTGAGAGAGTATATGAGAGGGTGTGTCTGAGAGAATGAGTGTGAGAGAGTCTGTGTGAGAGAGAGTGAGAATGGATGAGAGAGTGTGTATGTGTGAGAAGAGAGAGTGCAAAAGTGTGTGTGAGAGCATGTGTGAGATAGTGCATGTGTGAGAGACAGTGAGAGAGAGAGAGGTAGTCTGTGGGAAAGAGCGTGAGAGAGAGTTCATGCGAGAGTGCATGTGAGAGAGAGAGAGACAGTGTGAGAGAGAGTGCGTGTGAGAGCATGGGTCTGATAGAGCGTGAGAGGGTGTTTGTGTGAGAGAGTGTAAGGGAATTTATGTTTGAAAGTATATGAGAGAGAGCGTAAGAAAGTGAATGTGGGAGAGTGTGTGTCTGAGAGAGAGAGAGCATGTGCAAGAGTGAGAGAGAGAGTGTGTGTGAGAGAGAGAGAGTGTGAGCGTGTATGACAGAGTGAGTGTTTGCGAGAGAGAATATGAGAATGTATGTATGAGAGTGTGAAAGAGGACAAGTGTGTGAGAGAGCGTGAGAAGGAGAGAGTGTGTGTGAGAGAGTGTATAACAGAGTGCGCGTAAGAGACAGTGTGTGAGAGAGATGGTGTGTGTGACAGAGTGCAAGAGATTGTATGTGTGAGAGAAAGAGTTTGTGAGAGAGTGTGAGAGTGTGCGTGAAAGTGTAAGAGAGCGAATATGTGAGAAATTGTGTGTGTGACAGAGAGTGTCTGAGAGAGTGAGAGTGAGTACGTGTCAGAGAGGGTGTGTGAGGGAGAGAGTGTGAGAAAGAGAGTGAGAGAGAGAGTCGAATAGAGTGTGAGAGAGGCAGAGTGAGAGAGGGTATGTGTGAGAGGCATTGTGTGAGAACGAGTATATGAGAGACAGTGAGAGAGAATGTGAGAGATCGATTGTGAGAGTGGGTGTGTGAGAGTAGGTATTAGAGAGTGAATGTGAGGGAATGTGTGAGAGTGAGTGTATGTGTGTGAGTGTGTTTCTGTGCGTGTGAGAGAGAGTGTATGAAAGTGTGTGTGTGTGAGAGAGTGTGTGTGCATATCTGAGAGCGAATGTGTAAGAGGGAGTTTGTGTGATTTCGCGACAGAGAATGTGTGTGGGATAGAGTAAGAATGAGAGTGTGTGTGAGAGAGTGTGCGTGAGAGAGTGTGGGAGAGAGAGTGTGTGGGAGAGAGTGTGTGGGAGAGAGTGTGTGGGAGAGAGAGTGTGGGAGAGAGAGTGTGGGAGAAAGCAAGAGTGAGATAGAGTATGTGTGAGAGGCAGTGTGTGAGAGCACATATGAGAGAGTGAGAAAGAGTGTGTGTGAGAGTGAGAGGGAAAGAAGCAGTGTGAGAGAGAGAGTGTGTGTCAGAGAGTATATGAGTGTGTTCGATGGAGTGTGTGTGTGAGAGCGGGTGTATGCCTGTGAATGTGTTTGTGTCTGTGCGTAGGAGAGTGGGTATGTAAGAATGTGTGTGTGAGAGAGAGTGTATGCATAAGAGAGAGTGTGTGCATGCCTGAGAGTGAATGTGTAAGAGGGAGTGTGTGTGATTGTGAAAGAGAGAGAATGTGTGTGAGATAGAGTGAGTATGAGGATTTGTGCATGAGAGAGTGTGTGAGGGAGAGAAGCAGTGTGAGAGAGAGTGTGTGTGTGAGAGAGAGTGTGTGTCAGAGAGTATGTGAGTGTGTGCGATAGAGTGTGTGTGTGAGAGCGGGTGTATGCCTGTGAGTGTCTGCATGTAGGAGAGTGGGTGTGTGTGAGAGAGAGTGTATGCATAAGAGAGAGTGTGTGCATGCCTGAGAGTGAATGTGTAAGAGGGAGTGTGTGTGATTGTGAAAGAGAGAGAATGTGTGTGAGATAGAGTGAGTATGACGATCTGTGCGTGAGAGAGAGAGTGTGTGAGAGAGAATATGAGAGAGTGTATGTGAGAGGGAGAGAGACAGTGTGTGAAAGTATGTGCGTGAGAGCATGTGTGAGACAGTGCATGTGGGAGAGAGAGAGTGTGAACAGAGGCAGTGTGACAGTGTGTGTGTGAGAGACATTGTGTGTGGGAAAGAGTGTGAGAGGGAGAGTTCATGAGAGAGAGTGCATGTGAGAGAGAGAGACAGTGTGTGTGAGAGAGAGTGAGACAGAGCGTGTGCGTTAGAGTGAGCAAGTGTGTGAGAGAGAGAGTGAGTGAGTGTATGTGTGTGAGACAGAGTGTGAGGGAGTGTCTGTATGAAAGAGAGGGAGATCATGTGTGTGAGAGAGAGTGCCTGTGAGAGAGTGTGAGAGAGAGAGTGAGACACAGTGTGTGCATTAGTGAGAGCAAGTGTGTGAGAGAGAGAGTGTGAAGAGAGGCAGTGTGACAGAGTGTGTGTGAGAGACATTGTGTGTGGGAAAGAGTGTGAGAGGGAGAGTTCATGAGAGAGAGTGCATGTGAGAGAGAGAGAGACAGTGTGTGTGAGAGAGAGTGAGACAGAGCGTGTGCGTTAGAGTGAGCAAGTGTGTGAGAGAGAGAGTGAGTGAGTGTATGTGTGTGAGACAGAATGTGAGGGAGTGTCTGTATGAAAGAGAGGGAGATCATGTGTGTGAGAGAGAGTGCCTGTGAGAGAGTGTGAGAGAGTGTGAGAATATGTGGCAGAGTGTGTGTGTGAGAGAGAGTATGAGAAAGCATGTGTCAGAGATTGTGAGAAAGTGTGTGTGAGAGATAATGTGAGAGTGAGTGTGTGAGAGAGTGTGAGAGAGAGAGGGTGTGCATGTGAGTAAAAGAGAGTGGCTGAGAGACAGGGAGCATCAGAGCATGAGAGGGAGAGCGTGGGATAGAAAGTGAGAGAGTGCAAGTGAGAGAGAGAGTGTGTGTGAGAGAGAGAATGAGAGAGAGAGAGTGAGTGTGAGAGACAGAGTGTGTGTGAGAAAGGGTGTATCAGAGAGAATATGAAAGAGAGAGTGTGTGTCTGAGAGAGAGTGGGTGCGAGAGAGACTGTGGGAAAGATGGTGAGAGAGCGAGTATGTGAGAGAGAGTGTGTGAGAGAGAGAGAGTGCAGGAAAGACTGTGAGACAGTGCATTAAAGAGTGCATGTGAGAGACAGAGCATGTGTGAGAGTGAGTGTGAAAAAGTTTGTGTGTGTGGGAGACTGAGAGAGAATCAGTGTGAGAGAGTGTGTGTGAGAGTGTATGAGAGATAATGCGAGAGAGTGCATGTGAGAGAGAGGGGCCGTGAGAGAGAGGGAGCATGAGAAAGTGTGAGAGAAAGATTGTGGGAAAGTTGGCGAGAGAGAGTGTGTTTGAGAGCGTGTGTGAGAGAGTGTGTGTCTGAGAGAGAGAGTGCGTGTGAATGAGGCTGAGAGATATTGAGTGTGACAGAGAGCGAGTGTGTGAGAGAGTGTGTAAGAACGTGTGAGAGAGAGAGAGTGCGTGAGAGAGAGAGTGTGTGAAAGTAGTTGAGAGAACACAAGTGTGTGAGTGACAGTTTATGAGAGAGAGTGTGAGAGAGTGTGTGAGAGTGAGTGTGAGAGTGCTGGAGAGAGCAAATGTGTGAGATAGAATGTGTGAGAGGGAAGCTGTGAGAGAGATTGTCTGCGAGAGAGAGTATGAGAGAGAGAGTGAGAGAGTATGAGAGACAGTGTGAGAGAAAGGGTGTGAGAGAGAGGGTGTGAGAGAGAGAGTGTGAGAGAGAGCATGTGTGTGAGAAAGAGAGGTAGAGTGAGCATGAGAGAGAGTGTGTGAGAGAGTTTGTGTGTTTGAGAAAGTGTTTACGAGAGAGTGTGTGTGAGTGTGAGAGAGCGAGTGTCTGTGTGTGTGTGGGAGAGAGACTGCGATTGTGTGAGAGTGTGAGAAAGTGTTTGTGAGAGAGACTGCATTTGAGAGAGAGAATGTACATGTGAGGAACAAAGTGTTTGCATGAGAGTCAGTGTATGTGTGAGATTGAGTGTATGCCTGTGAGTGTGTTTGTGTCTGTGTGTGTGAAAGAGAGTGTGTGCATGAGAGAGAGTGTGTGCATGTCTGAGACCAAGTGTGTAAGAGGTGGTGTGCACGATTGGGAGAGAGAGAATGTGTGTGAGATGGAATGAGTATGAGTGTGACAGCGTGTGTGTGAGAGTGTGTGTGGGAGAGAGTGTGAAAGTTTGTGTATGAGAGTATGTGCGAAGAGAAACAGTGTGAGAGAGTGTGTGAGAGGCAGTGTCAGGGAAAGAGTGTGAGAGAGAGAGAGTTCATGAGAGAGAGTGCGTGTGAGAGAAAGACAGTGTGTGAGAGAAAGTGAGACAGAGAGCGTGTGAGTGAGAGAGAGTGTATGGTGGCGAGTGTGAGGGAGTGTGTGTGTGAAAGGGAGGGAGAGAGTGTGTGTGAGAGTGTGGGTCTGAGAGAGTGAGAGTGTATGTGTGTGAGAGAGAGTGTGAGTGTGTTTGTGAAAGAAAGAGTGTGAGAGAGTACAAGTGTGTGAGAGAGTGAGTGAGAAATAGTGTGAGAGAGTACAAGAAAGTACAAAGACAAAAATAGCTGGAAAAACTCAGCAAGTCTGACAGCATCTACGGAGAGGAACACAGTTAATGTTTCGAGTCCATGTGACTCTTCAACAGAACTAAGGAAATAGAGAATTAAGGTGGAATATAAGCTGGTTTAGGGGGATGGGACAGGTAGAGCTGGATAGAGGGCCAGTGATAGGTGGAGGCAAAGAAGAGATTGCCAAAGGTGTCATAGACAAAAGGACAAAGGGGTGTTGAGGGTGGTGATATTATCTAAAGAATGTGCTAATGGGGACAGTAGCAAGCAGGACAAGCTAGTGGCAGATGGCTCTAGTGGGGGTGGGATTGGGGGAAGGGATCGAAAAGAAGGTGGAGATAAAACAATGGATGGAAATATATTTAAAAATAATAGAAATAGGTGGGAAAAGAAAAATATATATCTAAAAAATATATATATATTTAAAAAATATAAATTTTTGGAAAAAAGGGGATCGGAAAGGGGGTGGGGATGGAGGAGAGAGTTCATGATCTGAAGCTGTTGAACTCAATGTTAAATCCGGAAGGCTGTAAAGTGCCTAGTCAGAAGATGAGGTGCTGTTCCTCCAGTTTGCGTTGGGCTTCACTGGAACAATGCAGCAGGCCAAGGACGGACATGTGGGCAAGAGAGCAGGGTGGAGGGTTGAAATGGCAAGTGACAGGGAGGTCTGGGTCATTCTTGCGGACAGACCGCAGGTGTTCTGCAAAGCGGTCACCCAGTCTGCGTTTGGTCTCTCCAATGTAGAGGAGACCACATTGGGAGCAGCAAATGCAGTAGACTAAATTGAGGGAAATGCAAGTGAAATGTTGCTTCACTTGAAAGGAGTGTTTGAGCCCTTGGACAGGAGGAGAGGGGAAGTAAAGGGGCAGGTGTTGCACCTTCTGCGGTTGCATGGGAAGGTGCAGTGGGAGGGGGTCGAGGAGTAGGGGGTGATGGAGGAGTGGACCAGGGTGTCCCGGAGGGAACCATCCCTACGGAATGCCGCCGGGGGGGTGATGGGAAGATGTGTTTGGTGGTAGCATCATGCTGGAGTTGGCGGAAGTGGCAGAGGATGATCCTTTGAATGCGGAGGCTGGTGGGGTGATAAGTGAGGACAAGGGGGACCCTATCATGTTTCTGGGAGGGAGAAGAAGGTGTGAGGGTGGATGAGTGGGAGATGGGCCGGACACGGTTGAGGGCCCTGTCAACCACTGAGTGGAAAACCTCGGTTAAGGAAGAAGGAGGACATGTCAGAGGAACTGTTTTTGAAAGTGGCATCATCAGAACAGATGCGATGTATAAGGGAGTATGTGTGTGTGTGAGAGAGTGTGTGTAAGAGTGTGTGAGAGAGAGCAGTGAGTGAGAGAGTGTGAGAGAGAGCATGCGCAAGAGCATGAGAAAGAGAGTATGTGAGAGAGAGTGTGTGTGAGAGAGTACGAGAGTGTGTGTGTGAGGATGTCTGGGTGTGAGAGAGAGAATGTGTTTGAGAAACGGTGTGAGAAACAGTGTGTGAGAAAGAGTATGGAGTCTGCATGAGAGAGAGTGAGAGAATGTGTGTGACAAAGAGTGTATGAGAGAGAGTGTGAAAAAGTGTATGTCAGAGAGTGTGTGTGTGAGGGAGAGAGTGTGAGGGAGAGGGAGTGCGGGATAGAGTGTGAGAGGGAGAGTGAGAGAGGGTATATGTGAGGGGCATTGTGTGAGAGAAAGTATATGAGAGAGTATGAGAGTGTGTGAGAGTGAGTGTGAGAGAATGGATGTTAGAGAGTGTGTGTGAGGGAATGTGTGAGATAGAGTGTGTGTAAAAGCAAGTGTATGTGTGAGTGTGTTTCTGTGTGTGAGATAAAGAGGGTTTGTGAGAGCGAGTGTCTGTGTGAATGAGTGTGCGAGTGTGTGTGTGAGACAGAGTGTGTGTGTGAGGGAGAGAGTGTGAGAGAAAGCAAGTGTGAGAAAGAGTGTGTGAGAGAGATAGTGTGTGTGAGAGAGTGCAAGAGAGTGTATGTGTGAGAGAGTGTCTGTGTGTGTGAGAGAGAGTGTGTGTATAAGAGACAATGTGAGAGACCGTGTGTGAGAGACAGTATGAGAGTGTGCATGAGAGAGGGTGTGAGAGAGAGCGAGTGTAAGAGAGAGTCTGAGAGAGGGTGTGAGAGAGTGCATGTCAAAGAGGCATTGTGTGAGAGAAAGTATATGAGAGAGAGTGGGTGAGGGACACAGTTGGTATTAGAGATTGAGTGTGAGGGAATGTGTGAGATAGACTGTGTGAGAGCGAGTGTATGTGTGTGAATGTGTTTCTGTATGTGTGTGAGAAAGGGATTATGTGAGAGTGTGTGAGAGAGAGTGTGGGAAAGTATGCCTGAGAGTGAGAGAGAGGGTGCGTGCGCAAGAGTGAGAGAGAAAGTGTGTGTGAGTGAACAAATGTGTGAGAGACAGAGTGAGTGAGAGAGAGTGTGAAGGAGTGTGTGTATGAAAGAGAAGGAGGTAATGTGTGTGAGAGAGAGTGACTGACAGAGTGTGGGTCTGACAGAGTGTGAGAGAATGTGTGTGTGAGAGTGTGAGAATGTGTGGCAGAGAGTAAGTGTATGAGAGAGGGAGTGAGTGAGAGAGTGTGTGTGAGAGAGAGTGTATGAGAGCGAGTGTGACGGAGTGTGTGTATGAAAGAGAGGGAGATAATGTGTGTGTGAGAGAGACTGTCTGTGAGAGTGTGTGGGTCTGAGAGTGTGAGAGAGTGAGTGTGTGAGAGAGTGTGTGTGTGAGACTGTATAAAAGATAGTGTGGGAGAGTGCATGCGAGGGAGAGTGTGTGCTGGAGACAAGGTGTGAGAGAGAGATAGTGGGAAAGATGGTGAGAGAAAGAGTGTGTGAGAGAGTGCGTGTGAGTGAGACTGAAAGATATTGTGTGTTTGAGAGAGTGTGACAGAGAGCGAGTGTGTGACAGTGTGGGTCTGAGAGAGTGTGAGAGAGTGTGTGTGTGTGAGAGTGTGAGAATGTGTGGCAGAGAGTGAGTGTGAGAAAGTGCATGTGGGAGAGGGTGTGTGTGAGAGAGTGGGTGTGTGAGACAGTGTGAGAAAGTGTGAGAGAGTGAGTGTGTGAGAGAGAGCATGTGTGAGAGATTGCGAGAAAGTATGTGTGTGAGATAATGTGTGAGAGAGAGGATGTGTGTGAGAGAGAGAGTGCAAGAGAATGGCTGAGGGAGACTGTGTGTGAGACAGAGGGAGAGTGAGAGTGTGAGAGGGAGAGTGTGAGATAGAAAATGAGAGAGTACATGAGAGAGAGAGAATGTGAGAGAGAGAGAGAATGTGAGAGAGTGTGTGTGAGAGAGTGTGAGAATGTGTGGCAGAGTGAGTGTATGAGAGAGGGAGTGAGTGAGAGAGTGTGTGTGAGAGAGACTGTGAGAGAGAGTGTATGAGAGAGAGTGTGACGGAGTGTGTGTATGAAAGAGAGGGAGATAATGTGTGTGAGAGAGACTGTCTGTGAGAGAGTGTGAGAGAGTGAGTGTGTGAGAGAGTGTGTGTGTGTGAGACTGTATAAAAGATAGTGTGAGAGAGTGCATGCGAGGGAGAGTGTGTGCAGGAGAGAAAGTGTGAGAGAGAGATGGTGGGAAAGATGGTGTGAGAAAGAGTGTGTGAGAGTGTGTGTGTAAGAAAGTGTGTGTGAGAGACAGAGTGCGTGAGAGAGTGTGTGAGGGTATTTGAGAGAATGCAAGTGTGTGAGAGACAGTGTGTGTATGAGAGAGAGTGTGTTTGTGAGAGATAGAGAGAGAGAGCATGTGAGACCATATGAGAGTGTGTGAGAGAGAGTGAGGGAGTATGTGAGAGAGAGCATGTTTGTGAGAAAGAGAGAGCGTGTGTTTGAGAGAGAGGGCATTTGAGAGAGGGAATGTGTATGTGAGAAACAGTGTGTTTGCTTGAGAGTCAGTGTATGTGTGAGAGAGAGAGAGATAGTATGAGGGAGAATGTGTGTTTGTGAGACAGAATGTAAGAGGAAGAGAGTGCATGTGAGAGAGATAGTGTGTATGAGAGAGCGTGTGAGAGACTGTGTGTGAGAGAGTGTGTGTTTGTGAGAGAGAGTGTTAGAGAGAAAGTGTGGGAGAGAGAGTGCGTGACAGAGAGAGAGAGCGCATGTAAGAGAGAGAGTGTGTGGGAACGAGTATGAGAGAGAGCGAGTGTGTGAGATAGAATGTGGGAGAGTGTATGTGTGACAGAGAATGTATGAGAAAAAGTGTGAGAGGGTGCATGCGAGAGAAGGTGTGAGACAGAGTTTGCGAGAAAGATTGTGAGAGAGAGGGTATATGTGTGAGAGGGGAGCTGTGAAAGAGAATGTATAAGAGAGTGAGAGAGTATGACAGTGTGGGACAGCGATTGTGTAAGAGAGAGATAGAGAGTGAGGGAGGGTGTGAGAGAGTGTGATGGAGGGAGTGAGAAAGAGTGGATGTGAGAGAGTGTGTGAGAGAGTGTGTGTGAGAGATTGTGCAATAGAGAATGTAAGGGAGTGTGTGTGTAAGAGAGTGTGAGAGAGAATGAGAGAGATAGGGGAGAAAGTGTGACTGAGAGAATGTGGGAGAAAGCATGTGTGAGAGAGACAGTGTGAGAGAGAATGTGAGTGTGAGAGGTAGAGTGCGAGAGAAAGAGAGTGAGAGACTGTGAGACAGTGACCGTGACAGAGAGAGAAAGTGTGTGAGAGCGAGAGTGTGAGACAGAGTGTGACAGAGACAGTGTGTATTTGTGTGGGAAGGTGAGAGAAAGGAGCAGAGGGCAGGAGAGAGTTTTGAGAGAGAGAGAGAGGGGGAGAATGGGTGTGACAGAGAGAGAGAGTGAGAGAGACAGCGTGTGAGGGAGAGAGTATGAAAGAGTGAGTGAGAGAGAGTGAGAGGGATTGTGAGAGAGTGTGTGTTATAGAATGTGTGAGAGACAGTGTGAGAGAGAATGCAAGAGAGTGTGTGAGAGTGCAAGAGAGGGTGTGAGAGAGCGTGAGAATGTGTGTGAGAGAGAGAGAGAGAGTGCATCTCTGTGAGAGAGATTGTGTGTGAGAAAGAGCAAAAGAGGCTGTGTGAGGTAAAATGTGTGAGACAGTGTATGAGACGAGGTGAGAGACTGTGCGTGAGAGAGTGACAGCATGAGAGACAGTGAGAGAGACAGTGTGAGAGAGAAAGTGTTAGAGATTGTGCGTTAGAGAGAAAGAGTTTGAGTGTGAGAGTTTGAGCTCGAGACAGAGTGTGAGATTTTTTTGGATGGCAGAGTTTGCCAGCCCTCCACATGAAGTGTTGGTGGTGAACACATCACAGCCTGTGGTATAAATGTTAAATGTGTAAATATATAGCCTGCATCATCAGTGATGTAAGCTCACATAACAACTGAAAAATAGGTTTATGTAGAGCCTCGTGGTACGTGTCATTCCATACATGGTTTGCAGAGAATGTTCAATAAAAGGTAATGCTTACTAAAAGCCTTTCCTCCAGTTTTATCTGTAAATCCTCACCATGCACAACCTCATCCAAGACCCACAACGATGATAATAGCTGGTGACAGGGACGGGAAAAGCACCAAATAAAAAGCCCAGCGACAGGAAGAAGCAGCAAGAGAAATGACTACATGAAAAGGATGGTGAGAGGAAATCACCAACAGAATTCAAACAAAGGCTGCGGGGTAGAGAAACCACGGAGGTTTGATCATGAGGAGGACCTGGATAAAACTGACAAGTAGCAGAACCAGCAACAGGTTTACCAGGTAGTACAGAACTGTTTCGGGGCTAGCAGAGAGGATTAGCAAGGAACAGGTCAGCACCCTTCTCTACACCCTAGCAACTAGTGCAGATAACATAATGGTCAGACAGGCATAAATGAAGAAACGGCAACAAAAGTAAAGGTTAGCAAAACCTTTGACACCAATTATAACCTTAGAAGGAAAGCCATTATAGAAAGAGTGAAGTTCAATGGATGCACCCAAAAGACAGGGAGACAAGGTAGATTCTTCCATTAACGATTTATGTCGACAAGCTGAGAATTCTGAACATGGAGCCCTGAAAAATTAATTAATTCAGGATTGCATTGTTGTAGGAGTCCCGGGGGGGTGCATTTTCATATTTTCTGCAGTCAAGGGGCTATCGAAGGCTGTGCAGTTAACAAGAAGTGAGAGAGCAAAGATTGTGAACTTACGTATGGTGACAAGGGCATTTCATTGAGAAAAACGACTGACACAGTGCAGTTTGCAGGATCCAAAAATAGCAGCGCACTTAATTCAAAACAGGGAAAGAGTGAAGAGGGCAGGGTCGCCCCAATAATCATCATTCTCGCTGTCACAGGAAAAGTCTCCTTCGGCTCAAAAAATGTGGAGTGTCGTTCCTGTGCGCGGAGAAGACATTTTAAACCTGTATGCCAGAGGGTACAAAACCCTCACGACACAAGAAATTGAAGATGAAAAAGACATTTGGAAAGTTAAAATGCAATCCATCAGAGTCAGCATGGTTTTATGAAGAGTAAATCGTGTTTGACTAATTTGCTAGAGTGACAAGCAAAGTGGATAATGGGGATCTTGTAGATGTAGTATATCTGGAGTTCCAGAAGGCTTTTGATAAGGTGCCGCACTAAAGATTAATACACAAGATAAGATCACACGGAGTTAGGAGTAATATATTAGCTTGGATAGAGGATTGGCTAACCAACAGAAAGCAGAGAGTCCGGATAAATGGGCCTTTTTCTGGATGGCAAGCTGTAACTAGTGGGGTGTCACAGGGTTCGGTCCTTGGGCCCCAACTATTTACAATTTATATTAATGACTTGGATTCAGGGATAAAAGGCACTATAGCTAATTTTGCAGATGACACCAAAATAGGTGGGAAATTAAGTTGCAAGGAAGAAATAAGAAATATACAAATGGATATGGACAGGTTAGGTGAATGGGCCAAAATTTGGCAGATGGAGTTTAACGTGGATAAGTGTGAGGTTATCCATTTTGGTCGGAAGAATAAAAAGGCGACTTATTATTTAAATGGAGAGAAACTTCCAAATGCTTCAGTGCAGAGGGATCCGGATGTCCTTGCCCATGAATCGCTGAAAGCTAGTATGCAGGTACTGCAGGTAATAAGGAAGGCAAATGGAATTTTGCATATGAGTATAAAAATAGGGAAGTGTTGTTGCAACTGTACAAGGCATTGGTGAGACCACACCTGGAGTACTGTGCACAGTTTTGGTCCCCTTACTTGAGGAAGGATATAGTTGCATTGGAGGTGGTTCAGAGAGGTTCACTAGATTGATTCCAGAGATGCAGGGCTTGTCTTATGAGGAGAGATTGAGCAGTTTAGGCCTTTACTCACTAGAGGCTGGAAGGATGAGAGGAGGTCTAATTGAGGTATATAAGATGCTGAAGGGGATAGACAAAGTAGACATGGAGCGGATGTTTCCCCTTCTAGAACATTCTAGAATGAGAGGCCATAGTATTAGGCTAAGGGGTGGTAGATTTAAATCAGAGAGGAGGAGGAATTACTTTTCTCAAAGGGTGCTGAATCTGTGGAATTCACTCCCTCAGGGTGCAGTGGATGCTGGGACGCTGAATAAATTTAAGGAGGAGATGGACAGATTTTTAATTAGTAACGGGTTGAAAGGTTATGAGGAGAGGGCAGGAAATTGGAGTTGAGGCCGAAATGAGATCAGCCATGATCGCAATGAATGGCGGGGCAGGCTCGAGGGGCTGAATTACCCACTCCTGCTCCTAGTTCTTATGTTTATGTTCTTATATAATAAAGCGCCATTCTTGGGAGAAATTAATGGAGCTAATGGAAACCGTTGGCTAATGGGAACCATTGGAGCGCAGATACTACGGTCAATGGACATAAATCAAACTTCAAATTAGACACTGGGGTGGAGGTTTCAACTGTTTTGGACATAGACCAGAGCCGAAGAAAGATTTCCTCCAGCCCTCGACCACGTTACCCCATGGCCCAGGAAGCATTCGACTGTAGGTCAAGGAACAGCTGAGTGTAAAAATTCAGTCCTGAGGAAGAGAAATCACAGCCACTTTGTGGGTTGAACCACAACCAAGAGTGCTCACCGTTAAGCTGAAAAGCTTGCCTAGAGCTGCAACTCAGCTGCAAAGCGGATGAATAAGGATGTCCAGAACACCGACAGGATTCAGGGCGGAATCCCCAACGTTAGTCAAGAGGCCCTGGGAAAGCTGAACACAGCCCAGCCCAGGGGAGATGAACAACAGGAGGTGAAACAAGCAATTGAGACGATGCAGCACCAGGGAGCCACCTCACCCATAACCAAACCCACAAGTTGGTACTCAGGTATGGTTCCTGTACCAAAGCCGAACGAGTTCAACATGCATCTGGGTTGACCTCATACAGTTAAGCAAGGTCGTGGAAAGGGAGATCCACCCGGTGGCCTTCATGGATGAGCGTCTGGCAAAGCTAGCAAAATAAATCACAGTTCTTACAAAGCTGGATGCAAACTGCGGCTTCTGGCAATTACCTTCGGACAAGGAAGTCAAACGGCTGACGACATGCATCACAGCCAATTGGGAGGTGTCCCTTTAAAATTACACCCACACCAGAGCTTTTTCAGAGGACCATGACAGGCATGCTAGAAGGGTCAGGAGGGGGGTCATCTGCTACATGGGGATGACATCCTAATCCACTACACCATAGTTTGACACAAGAGGGAGAACAGTATTGCTGATAAAAGATATGTTGTTGAATCTTGCATACTCAGGGCCCTATTCTTCACAGACAGAAAGGACACGTACACACATTGTGCCTGTTTTAGCCAAACAAAATTGGGTGACAGCCATTCTCTGGTTCATTCCTCACAGCGAGGTCTTGACCAATCAGAATCAACCTGCCTGGTTTGAATTTAAGCAAAGCTCGGCAGTTAACTGACAGCCATCAGTTAACTCATGCATTCTCCAGGGTCACGCCTCTACCAATTAGAGTCTACTTGCCAACCAATCAGCACTCTCTTCACATGAAGTGTAAATTGTTGTTCTCTTTACATTTGGGTATTCTCGCGACATGTCTGGGTGAGCGCAGGACAAAAAGTTACAGCAGCATGTGCCTTTTTCAGCAACATTCAAGTTCTTGTTATGACCCCTGCTGATGACAGGTCAGATCCCCGAGTGAAACCTGGGATAGATCCAAACTTTTTTTGGAAACCGTGAAGCAAAGTTACTGAACAAATTCACACGAGTCTGCTGATGAGCTTATCCCACAAGGAATAACAATATTTATTCAAAATAGAAAAATGAACTATATTACACCAGACAAAAGGATTGAAAAGATCTCAATACAAACACAAGAAGATGGTTCAATTTCACACTATTCCTTTACCCAGCAAAACTTTACAGACACATAAACCAGTGAAGAATTACCACTAGCTTGATTCAAATTCTCCTTGCTTGGCACTGGTACACATGCAAACGATTTTCTTTCTGGTGAATGCTTAAGCATTCACTTGATGCTTCTCACCCAACTCATATCTCTCCCCAAGACACCGAAAAAAAAAAACTACACTTTAAACTCACTGTTTCAGAAGCAACACTGCCAAACTGATTACATTACTGAGTCCGAAAACCGAGTATTCAGTTAATTACTGCCCCACTAGCTTTGTACTTTTCTCAGCGAACTGAAAATCCCTGTCAGCACTCCCTGACACATACTGAACTCGCCCCTGTCTGTCTTTGTGTCTCTGTGTCACTTGGCGATTGTCACTGAGCCACAGCCCTGGTTTTTTTTTCTACTTTTTGTTTTTTTTCCAAAATCACTAAACTTCCAATCCCCTTTCTAACCTGTGTATTTAACCTCAGGGCTTGTAAAACCTCAGTAAAACCTTTAAGCCACAGGTCCATCCAGACTTCCAGGCACCAAGGTTTATAAACAAACAAAACTGAAACTGAAACCATTTTATCTTTCTTAACAAATTCAAAAAATATGTATATATTATATATATTTATGTCTGTATACACACATTTTACAAATGATATATTGTTCCCAACATTCTGTAGTACCAAACAACTATTTGTATTAGTGAGAGAAGTGTTGAAACACTTGGAAGAAGCAAAGGATAACTCTCAACAATAAGTATGAGTTCTCACAACCAACCAATACATTTCCAGGACAGGTCGTTCACGCATCAGGCATCAAGGCTGACCCCCAAAAGATCAAGGCAGTCCAACGATGTTCCACCACCTCATCACGTCACAGAACTTCAAT
This sequence comes from Carcharodon carcharias, assembly GCF_017639515.1. Lineage (NCBI taxonomy): Eukaryota > Metazoa > Chordata > Chondrichthyes > Lamniformes > Lamnidae > Carcharodon > Carcharodon carcharias. The sequence continues at coordinate 28,136 of NW_024470592.1, read as the reverse complement.
GCCTCATGGTGTTGGTCAGTCAAAGAGGGAAGTTCCTACATAATCTGAGACAGGCAAATGAGCCAATATGACAATTGCTTAGGCGAGGCTACACATGGCGTTGGGGAGAAATTAACAAATCTTGTTCTGAAAGCTAAAAGAGATGCCAATTTCACCAGGTACATTGGTGCACTATGCCCCAAAGCTTCCCATAATAGTTGCTGCTAATGCATCAGTGACTGGACTAAGAGCAGCACTCGTTCAAATCCAGAAAGATGGGACGAACAGTCCAGTATATTATGCATCTCAGTCATGGACTGGAAGTGAACCAAGATACACTGCAATTGAGAAAGGGGCATCAGCAGCTAGCTAGACCTGTGAGAATTCTGCCAACTATGTCTTACACGGGTAGTTTACCATTGAGACAGGCAGCAAGCCATTGGTCACCTTACTAAATGCCAAAGAACTGGCAAAGATGCCACTTAGAGTCCAGAGACTTTGGTTGAGACTCATGATGTTTGACACCACAGCCAAACACAATCTGTGACCTCATGGCCCAGCTTATCCCCCACTCCACCATTACCATCAAGCCAGGGGATCAACCCTGGTTCATTGAAGAGTGCAGGAGGACATGCCAGGAGCAGCGCCAGGCATACCTAAAAATGAGGTGTCAACCTGGTGAAGCTATAACACAGGACTACTTGCATGCCAAACAGCATAAGCAGCAATTGATAGACAGAGCTAATCGATCCCACAATGAACGGATCAGATCTAAGCTCTGCAGTCCTGTCACATCCAGTTGTGAATGGTGGTGGACAGTTAAACAACTCACTGGAGGAGAAGGCTCCACAAATATCCCCATCCTCAATGATGGAGGAGCCCAGCACATCAGTGCAAAAGATAAGTCTGGAGCATTTGCAACAATCTTCAGCCAGAAGTGCCGAGAGGATGATCCATCTCGGCCTCCTCTGGAGGTCCCCAGCATCACAGATGCCAGTCTTCAGCCAATTCGATTCACTCCACGTGATATCAAGAAACAGCTGAAGGCACTGGACACTGTAAAGGCTATGGGCCTGACAATACTCCAGCAATAGTACTGAAGACTTGTGCTCCAGAACTTGCCGTGACCCTAGCCAAGCTGTTCCAGTACAGCTACAACACTGGCATCTACCCGGCTATGTGGAAAATTGCCCAGGTATGTCCTGTACAGAAAAAGCAGGACAAATCCAACCTGGCCAATTACCACCCCATCAGCCTACTCTTCAACATCAGTAAAGTAATGGAAGGAGTCATCAACAGAGCTAACAAGCGGCACTTGCTTAGCAATAACCTGCTCACTGATGCCCAGTTTGGGTTCCGCCAGGGCCACTCAGCTCCTGACCTCATTACAGCCTTGGGTCAAACATGGACAAAAGGGCAGAACTCCCGAGGTGAGGTGAGAGTGACTGCCCTTGACATCAAGGCCGCATTTGACCAAGTGTGGCATCAAGGAGCCCTAACAAAACTGGGGTCAATGGGAATCAGGGGAAAAACTCTCTGCTGGTTGGAGTCATACCTAGCACAAAGGAAGATGGTTGTGGTTGTTGGAGATCAGTCATCTCTGCTCCAGTACATCACTGCAGGAGTTCCTCAGGTTGGTGTCCTCGGCCCAACCATCTTCAGCTGCTTCATCAATGACCTTCCTTCCATCATAAGGTCAGAGGTGGGGATGTTCGCTGATGGTTACACAATGTTCAGCACCATTCGTGACTCTTCAGATACTGAAGCAGAACATGTCCAAATGCAGCAAGACCCGGACAATATCCAGGTTTGGGCTGACAAGCGGCAAGTAACATTCACACCACGCAAGTGTCAGGTATTGACCATCTTCAACAAGAGAGAATCTAACCATCGCCCCTTGACATGCAATGGCATCACCATCACTGAATCCCCCACTATCAACATCCTGGGGGTTACCACTGACCAGAAACTGAACTGGACTAGCCATATAAATACTGTGGCTACAAGAGCAGGTCAGAGGCTGGGAATCCTGCGGAGAGTAACTCACCTCCTGACTCCCAAAAGCCTGTTCACCATCTACAAGGCACAAGTCAGGAGTGGGATGGAATACTCTCCACCTGCCTGGATGAGTGCAGCACCCACAACACTCAAGAAGCTCGACACCGTCCAGGACAAAGCAGCCCCGCTTGTTTGGCACCACATCCACAAACATTCACTCCCTCCACCACTGACGCACAGTAACAGCAGTGTGTGTACCATCTACAAGATGCACTGCAGGAATTCACAAAGTCTCTTTCGACAGCACCTTCCAAACCCACGACCACTACCATCTAGAAGGACAAGGGCAGCAGATAGATGGGAGCACCACCACCTGGAAGTTCCCCTCCAAGTCACTCACCATCCTGACTTGGAAATATATCGGCCGTTCCTTCACTGTCGCTGGGTCCAAATCCTGGAACTCCCTCCCTAACAGCACTGTGGGTGTACCTACACCACAGGGGACAAAATCCTGGAACTCCCTCACTAACAGCACTGTGGGTGTACCTACACCACAGGGACAAAATCCTGGAACTCCCTCCCTAACAGCGCTGTGGGTGTACCTACACCACAGGGGACAAAATCCTGGAACTCCCTCCCTAACAGCACTGTGGGTGTACCTACACCACAGGGACAAAATCCTGGAACTCCCTCCCTAACAGCACTGTGGGTGTACCTACACCACAGGGACAAAATCCTGGAACTCCCTCCCTAACAGCGCTGTGGGTGTACCTACACCACAGGGACAAAATCCTGGAACTCCCTCCCTAACAGCGCTGTGGGTGTACCTACACCACAGGGACAAAATCCTGGAACTCCCTCCCTAACAGCGCTGTGGGTGTACCTACACCACAGGGACAAAATCCTGGAACTCCCTCCCTAACAGCGCTGTGGGTGTACCTACACCACAGGGGACAAAATCCTGGAACTCCCTCCCTAACAGCACTGTGGGTGTACCTACACCACAGGGGACAAAATCCTGGAACTCCCTCCCTAACAGCACTGTGGGTGTACCTACACCACAGGGACAAAATCCTGGAACTCCCTCCCTAACAGCGCTGTGGGTGTACCTACACCACAGGGACAAAATCCTGGAACTCCCTCCCTAACAGCGCTGTGGGTGTACCTACACCACACGGGGACAAAATCCTGGAACTCCCTCCCTAACAGCACTGTGGGTGTACCTACACCACAGGGACAAAATCCTGGAACTCCCTCCCTAACAGCACTGTGGGTGTACCTACACCACAGGGACAAAATCCTGGAACTCCCTCCCTAACAGCGCTGTGGGTGTACCTACACCACAGGGGACAAAATCCTGGAACTCCCTCCCTAACAGCGCCGTGGGTGTACCTACACCACATGGATCTCAGCGGTTCAAGAAGGCAGCTCACCCACCACCTTCTCAAGGGGCAATTAGGGATGGGTAATAAATGCTGGGCCCAGCCAGCGAAGCCCCACATCCTATGAATGAATAAAAAAAGGCGGCAACTGAGGAACCTGATGTTTTCAATGGAACTTTTAAACTGCAGTTTCTGACCACGGAGCTCAAGACTCGCAGTATCATGGGATTGAAAAGGTTTAGCTCACTCACTCTAGGTCTGCTGTCTCTGGGAATTGAAGCTGGAATTCCCAGAGATCCCGTGGAGCCTTCTGCTGAAGTGAGGGATTTGAAGTTTCTGCCTCCAGCTTCCAAGCCTTCCTTTAGAGCTTTTCCCTGGGGACTTTCCACTGCGTATCTGCTTCTCGAGCGTTTCTTCAGGCTAGGGTGCTTCTTCGAATTTTTCTTTACTCTTGAAAGATTTCCGCTTTTCTCTGCCTTTTTTTTGTGACGTTTTGTGTTTTCCGATTCGCTGCCACCATGTTGTAGGTTGTTGGATACTGTTAGCTAGATCTTAATGAAGCCTTCATCATCTTAAGTAGGTTAACTACATTTATAATTAGGTTAACTACTATTTATTAACGACAAGAACCATGTGCGGTAAAGGAGTCAAGCTAGGAGCCGTCTCCATGCTTGCTTGCGCACACAGCTCTGTCCAAGACTAAACTCACTCCTGGGTATGGGTCATATGTTCTGTTACCTCACTGTGTGGGCAGTAATGGAATCCATCCCATGTTAACATGATATGCGCCAGAATATTATACCAGCCCGATGTTGAACTGAAGCCCTCGCCAGAGGATCCCTCTATCCTTCCTACCCAGAGACAGAGCAGGATGGGTTTCTGCTGCTGAACTCCTCCCACCAGCCTCCAGATTTGGGCTGAGAGAGGTGTGGTCCTTGGGTGGTCATTAATTGGCCATTTAAGGTCCTGAGTTGCATTGTGGGTGGGCCGAGGCCTCCCCCACCCCACTGTAAAATTGCAGGGAATTTTGGGGCGAGTGGGGGGACAGCTGGGAAGGATGAGGGGATTGGAGGGGAGGGGGGTTGGAGGGGAGGGGGGTTGGAGGGGAGGAGATGGGAGTGAGAGGGATTGGAGGGGAATGGATGGGAGGAGTGAGGGTTGGATGGGAGTGGGATTGGAGGGGAATGGATGGGAGGAGTGAGAGTTGGAGGGGAGAGGGATTGGAGGGGAATGGATGGGAGGAGTGAGGGTTGGAGGGGTGAGGGATTGGAGGGGAATGGATAGGAGGAGTGAGGGTTGGTGGGGAGAGAGATTGGAGGGGATTGAATGGGAGGAGTGAGGGTTGGATGGGAGAGGGATTGGAGGGGAATGGATGGGAGGAGTGAGGGTTGGATGGGAGAGGGATTGGAGGGGAATGGATGGGAGGAGTGAGAGTTGGAGGGGAGAGGGATTGGAGGGGAATGGATGGGAGGAGTGAGGGTTGGAGGGGAGAGGGATTGGAGGGGAATGGATAGGAGGAGTGAGGGTTGGTGGGGAGAGAGATTGGAGGGGATTGAATGGGAGGAGTGAGGGTTGGATGGGAAAGGGATTGGAGGGGAATGGATGGGAGGAGTGAGAGTTGGAGGGGAGAGGGATTGGAGGGGAATGGATGGGAGGAGTGAGGGTTGGAGGGGAGAGGGATTGGAGGGGAATGGATGGGAGGAGTGAGAGTTGGAGGGGAGTGGGATTGGAGGGGAATGGATGGGAGGAGTGAGAGTTGGAGGGGAGAGGGATTGGAGGGGAATGGATGGGAGGAGTGAGGGTTGGAGGGGAGAGGGATTGGAGGGGAATGGATGGGAGGAGTGAGAGTTGGAGGGGAGAGGGATTGGAGGGGAATGGATGGGAGGAGTGAGAGTTGGAGGGGAGAGGGGTTGATGCCTCAGGTTCAGGTTCTGGGTTCACTCAGGTTTGCTTCCTACCTGCTGTCTCTAGCCTGCTCTGCAGCGAGATGCAGTGACTGCCTCACCTGGAACTGTTCCCATACATTCCCTGTTTCTCGATCAGTATCGCAATCCCTTTCCTTGGAGTGGAGTTCCCAATCCTGCTCTTACTCCTGAAGAACAACCTCGGACTCTCCTCTATCCTCTCACTCCATGAAATAAACCAGCTCCTGAGTGACAGAGATCTCCCCACCTTAAACCATCAGTTACCCTCGGCTCTTCACTCAGAGGCTGGAGGAGTGTCTGAGACTGCGTTCCTACTATTAATTCCCTCCCTTCCTACCCCCTCCCCTCCCCTCCTACCACCTCCCCTCCAATCCCCTCCCCTCCAACTCCCCTCTTCTCCAATTCACTCCCCTCCTACCCCCTCCCCTCCTACCCCCTCCCCTCCTACCCACTCCCCTCCAATCCATTCCTCTCCAATCCCCACCCCATCCAACTCCCCTCTTCTCCAATTCACTCCCCTCCAATCACCCTCCCCTCCAATTACTCTCTTCTCCAATCACCCTCCCCTCCAATCACCTCTTCTACAATCACCTCCTCTACAATCCCCTATCCTTCAAGCACCCACCCCTCCAATCCACTCTCCTCCAATCCCATCTCCTCCTACCCCTCCAGCCTCCAAATCCCCTTCCCTCCAATTTCCCTCACCCTCTAATCCCCTCACATCCAATATGCGCTCCAAACTCCTTCCCCTTCGATCCCCAACTCCTCCAATCCCCTTTCCCACAAATTCTGTTCACCCTCCAATCCCACACCCTCCAAACACCCTCCCCTCCAATCCCACTATTCTCCAATCCCCACCACTACAGTCACAATCGCTTCCATACCCCTTCCCCTCTAAACTCCATTCCCTCCAATCCCCCTTCCATTTATCCCTCAACTCCATCCCCCTCCCTTTTAATCCACCCTCTAATCCACCCGAACTCCACTCCAAACTCCTCCCCTCCAATCGCCCGACCCACCAATTGCCTCCCCTCCAATCCCCCCCAGTACACGCCCCTCCCTTCCAATTCTCCACCTCACCAAAGCTCCACATGCCAAACTCCTCCCTTCCATTTCCCCCTCAACTCAATCCCCCTCCCCTCCAATCCCCTCCATTCCGATTCACCACCTTCCAATCTGCTCCATTCCAAACCCCTCCCCTCCAATACCCCTCCCCCTACAATCCCCCTTCCCTCCAATTACCCACCACTCCAATCCCACTCCCTTCCAATTCCTCTCCCCTCCAATCCCCTCCCCTCCAATCCCACTCACCTCCAATCACCCACCTTCCACTTCCCTCCCCTCCAATGCCTCTCAACCGCAAATTCCCTCCCCTCCAATCCACACCCCTCCAATTTCCATTCAAACCCAAACCCCTCCCCTCCAATGCCCCTCCACTCCAACCCCCTCCCTTCCATTTCACCTTCAACTCCAATTCCCCTCACCTCAATCCCCTCCTTTCTAATCCCCATCCTCTAATCCATTCCTGTCAAATGCCTCTCCCTTCCAATCACCAACCCTTTCAATCCTCTAACCCACTCCTCCCCAAAGCCCCTCCCCTCCAAACCCCTCCCTACCATTTCCCCCTCAACTCCTTTCCTCTCCCTTCTAGTCCACTCCATTCCAATCCTCCGCTCTCCTATCCAATCATTTCCAATCCAAACCCCTCCCCTCAAGTCACCTCCCCTCTCATAACCCTTCCCTTTCAACCCCCTGTCATCCAATCCCCTCCCCTCCAATCCCCTCCCTTCCATTTTGCCCTCAACTCCAATCGTCCTCACCTCAATCCACTCTCCTCTAATCCCCCACCCTCCAATCCCACTCCCCTCAAATCCCCCCACCTCCAATCACTAACCTCTTCAATCCCCCTCCCCTCCAATCCCCTCCCCTCCAAACCCCTCTGCTTCAACCCCCTCCCCTCCAATGGCCCTTCCCTTCAATCCCCTCCCATCTAATACCACTCCACTCAATTCCCCTCCTCCCTCCTATCACCCTCTCCCAAACCCCTCCTCTCCAATCCCTCTCCCCTCCAATCCCCTTCTCTCCAATCTACCTCCCCCCCAATCCCCTCACCCCAATGCCCCTCCCCTCTAATCACCCATCCTACAAGCCCACTCCCCTCCAATCGCCCACTCCTTCAGTCCCCCTCCCTTCTAAACCCCACCCCTCCATTCCCCCCCCCTCTAATCCACTCTACTCCACTCCCCTCTCCTCAATCTCCCTCCCCTACCCTCTAAACCACACCCCACCAATCGCTAATCCCCTCCCTTCCATTTCGCCCTTAACATCAATCCCCTTCACCCAATCGGCTCCCCTCTAATTCTGGTGCACTCCAATTCCTCTCTCCTCAAAACCACCTACCCTCCAATCACCCACCACTTGAATCCCCCTCCCATCCAACCCCCTACCTCTCCAATCCTCCTCCCCTCCAATCCCCCTCCTCTCTAATCCCCCTCCCCTCCAATCACCCACCCCAAAATCCCCTCCCCTCCAATCCCCTCCCTTCCAATCCCTCACCTCTCCAATCCCACTTCCCCTCCAATCCCCCCTCTGACAATCCTCCTCGCCTCCAATCCCCTCCCCTCCAATCCCCTCACCTCCAATCACCCACTCCTTCAGTCCCCCTCCCTTCCAACCCCCTTCCCTCCATTCCCCCACCCTCTAATCCCCTCCACTCCACTCCGCTCTCCTCAATCTCCCTCCCCTCCTCTCTAAACCACACCCCTCCAATCACCCACCACTTGAATCCCCTTCCCCTCCAATCCCCTCCTTTCCAGTCAACCTCTTTTCCAATTGCCTCCCCCACAATCCCCTCTCCTTTAAGCAGCCTCTCCTCCAATCCATTCTCCTCTAATATCCTCTCCTCCAACCCCCTCCAGCCTCCAAACCTTTTCCCTCTGACTTCCCTCACCCTACAAACCCCTTCCCTCCAACTTCCCCCATTCCTTCCATTCCCCTTCCCTCCAATTATTATTAACTTCCAATCTGTCTCCCCTCTTATCCCCTCCCATCCAATCCCCCTCACCTCAAATCCCCCTCCTCTCCAATCCCCCTCCCCCCAATCACCAACCCTCCAGTCCCCCTCCTCCCCAATCCCCATCCCCCCCAATTCTCTCCTTTCCATTTCTCCCTCAGTTCCCATCCAATCCCACTTCCCCTCCCCGACAATCCCCCTCCTCTCTAATCCCCCTCCTTTCCAATCCCACTCCCCTCCAGTCCCCCACCACGCCAACACCCTCCCCTCAAACTGCCTCCCCTCAAAACCCTCTACCCTCCAATCCTCCTCCCCACAAAATCCTCTCACTTTCAATCCTCCTCCCCTCCTATCCCCCTCACCTCCAGTCACCTACCCTTCAACTTCCCCTCCCCTCCATTCCACCACCCTCCAATTCCCTCCACTCCACCCCTCTCCTCAATCCCCTCCTCTCCAAACCCCTCCTGTTTAAACCACACCCCTCCAATCCCGTCCCTTCCATTTCCTCCCCTCCCCCAATCCCCATCACCCAATCCCCTCCTTCAATCCCCCTCCCCTCCAATCCTCCTCCACTCCAATCCCCCTCCCCTCCAATCCCCCTCCCCCATTATTCTGGCACCATCCAATCATCTCCCCTCATCCAATCATCACCAACCTTCCGATCGCTCACCCCTCCAATTCCTTCCCCTCCAATCACCCTAAACTTGAATCACCTTCCCATCCAATCCCTTTCCCTCCAAGCTGCCTCTACTCCAATCCCCTTCTGCTCCAATCCCCTCTTCTCCAATTGCCTCCCCTTCAATCCCCTCTTTCAAATAGACTCCCCTCCAATCAATTCTCCTCCAATAGCCTCTCCTCCAAACCCCTCCAGCCTCCAAACCCTTTCCCTCCAACTTCCCTCACCCTCAATCCCCCTCCAAACCCCCTCCTCTTCAATACTCCATTCCTCCATTTCCCCATCCCTCCAATTATGCTCACCCGCCAATTCCCCTCCCCTCCAATCCCCCTCCCCAATCCCCATCCCCTCCAATTCCCCTCCCCTCCAATCACCCTCCCCTCCAATCCCCTTCCCTCCAATACCCCACCCTTTGATCCGCTTCCCTCCAATCCCTTCTCCTCTAATCCCTACTCAAATTCCCCTCCCCTCCAATTCCCTCCCTTCCATTTCCCCACAGCCCCAATCCCCCTCCCCTCATAACCCTTCCCCTTTAATCCCCTCCCTTACAATCTGCCTCATCGCTAATCCGCCCAATTCCCTTCCTTCCAGTTCCCCTCCCTTCCAATCCCCCTCCCCTCCAATCCCCCTCCCTTCCTATCCCCCTCCCCTCCAATCCCCCTCCCTTCCTATCCCCCTCCCCTCCAATCCCTCTCCCCTCCATGCCCCGCCACTGAAATCCTCCTCTCCAATACCCCTCTCCTCCAATCACCCACCCTCCATCACCCCTCCCCACCAATTCCCCCCCACTCCATTCCCTTTCCTGTCCAATCCCCTGCCCCGCCAAACCCTCCCCTCCAATCCCCTCCCCTCAAAACCCTGCCTTCCAGCCCCCCTCCCTCCAATTCCGTCCCCTTAAGACCCCCTCCCCTGCAATCGCCCTCCCCTCCAACCCCCTCCCCTCAAGCCCCTTTCCCCTCCAATACTCCTCCCTTCAAAAGCTTCTCCCCTCCAATCCCCCCCCCTTCGAATCCCCCTCCCCGCAGAAACCCCTCCCCTCCAGTCCCCCTCCCCTCCACTGCAATGCAGAAATTGAGACAGAGACAGGGGTGAGACTGGACGTTGAAATTGTATAAAACACTGGTGAGGCCACAACTGGAGTATTGTGTGCAGTTCTAATCACCACATTACAGGATGGACATAATAGCTCTGGAGAGAGTGCAGAGGAGGTTTACAAGAATGTTGCCAGGGTTAGAAACGTGTAGCTACGAGGAGAGACTGGATAGGTTGGGGTTACTGAAAACTGAAAGGCCTGGATAGAGTGGAAGTGGGGAAGACGTTTCCATTAGTAGGAGAGACTAGGACCCGAGGGCACAGCCTCAGAGTAAAGGGAAGACCTTTTAGAACAGAGATGAGGAGAAACTTCTTTAGCCAGAGAGTGGTGAATCTATGGAATTCATTGCCACAGAAGGCAGTGGAGGCCAGGTCATTGAGTGTATTTAAGACCGATTTGGATAGGATCTTGATTGGTAAGGGGGTCAAAGGTTACGGGGAGAAGGCGGGAGAATGGGGTTGAGAAACTTACCAGCCATGATTGAATGGCGGAGCAGACTCGATGGGCCGAATGGCCTAATTTCTGCTCCTATGTCTTATGGTTATTTTCCATAGAAGGCTGAGAGGTGACTTGATTGGGGTGCATAAAATGATGAGGGGAATAGATAGAGTGGACAGGATAAAATTGTTTCCCTTGATGGAGAATTCTAGAACCAGGGGACATAGATTCAAGATAAGTGGCAGAAGGTGTAGGGGAGACATGAGGAAGAACATTTTTACGCAGGGGATAGTGGGTGTCTGGAATTCGCTGCCCAAGTTGGTGGTAGAGGCAGAAACTCTTTGAAAAAGTACCTGGATCTGCAACTTAAGTGCTGTGAGCTGCAGGGCAATGGGCCGGGTGCAGGAAGGTGGCATTAGAAAGGGCATCTCGGTATCCTCAGGCTGGCACGGACAAGATGGGCCAAATGGCCTCCTCCTGTGCTGTAACTTGTCTATGGTTCTATTGTGGTGTCAGGGGTGGGGTGGGGGGAGGGGGGGGCAGGGTGGCAGGGAAGGTCCAGCGACCACTGGACCTGAATTGTGGCGGGGGGGGGGTGTGGTGGGTGGGCGCCTGAGGTCAGAAGGGGGCTTCTGGTGGAGGCAGACCCCTCCCCCCTTCTCCCCTCCCCCACCCCACCTCCCCCACCTCCAAGACCTCAGCCCGATGATTTTCAGTCTTCCTCCACATCCGGGAACTCCTCCAGCCGAGAAATTGAGGCTAGGGCGGGAAACGGTCCCTTTAAGTGGACAACAGTTGCCCACCTCAGTGCCTCAACTGGGGTTAAAGGTCGGCGGCTCCTCGAAGGCCTTGCTCTTGCCAGTGTAAAATCACTGGGACCGGGAGGCCAGTGGGAATCCCCTCTTTCAACCTCGCGCTCCCCGCACCCGCCTCCAAATCCCCCCCACCCACCACCCCCCAACCCCCCAACCGGGGCATTGTGAAATTCGGGCCAGGGAGGCCGAGAGAGGCGGTGGAGGGGGAGAGATAAAGGGAGGTCTCGGGAGGGACATTCTGCGAGCAGAGCTCGTTCATGGCCAGCACGCAGACAACAGGCCGATTGGCCTCCGGCTGTGGTGCACATAATTCTATCAGGCAGCGGAGAAAGGGAGAGAGGCTGGAAGAGACAGAAAGCATGGTGATCTGAGAGAGAAACAGAGAGAGAAACAGAGAGGAAAGAGAGATAAAGGGAGAGAGACAGAGACAGAAAAGGGGAGCAACAGACAGTCAGACTCAGAGGCAGACGGAGAGAGAGGCACCGTGAGAGAGAGAGAGGCAGAGAGACAGACAGACAGACACAGGAAGACAGGGAGCAAGAGATAGATAGAGAGAGACAGACAGGCAGGGAGGGAGAGAAAGCGACAGTAAGAGAGAGAGAAACAGAGAGAGAAACAGAGAGGGAAGAGAGATAAAGGGAGAGAGACAGAATCAGAAAAGGGGAGCAACAGACAGACAGACACAGAGGCAGATGGAGAGAGAGGCACAGTGAGAGAGAGAGACAGACAGAGACACAGGAAGACAGGGAGCAAGAGATAGATAGAGAGAAAGAGACAGTAAGAGAGAGAGACAGAGAGGGAGAGAGAGACTGAGAGGGGGAAAGAGAGAGACAGACAGACAGAAAGAGAGAGACAGAAAGAGGCACAGATGGAGAGGGAGGCAGAGACAGACAGAGAGACACAGAGAGAGACAGAAGGAGAGAGAAGGAGAGAGAGAATGAGAGAGAGAGACACACAGAGAGAAACAGACAGACAGAAAGGCAGACAGAGAGAGAGAAAGAGACACAGAGAGAGAGAAAGCGACAGAGGGACAGAAAGAGAGAGGGAGGGAGAGAGAGACAGAAAGAGAGAGAGACACACAAAGGAGGAGACAGAGGAGAGAGAAAGAAGATGAAGAGACAGAAAAAAACGAGACTGAGGGAGAGAGGCAGCCAGACAGACAAAGAGAGCCAGGGAGATGGAAAGAGGAAAGGAGAGAGGGAGAGGGGGAGGGTAAGACGAAGAAAGGGAGATGTTTGCAGTGACAGTGCAGGTGCATTGAATCTGATTTGAATTCTCGGCTCTTACTGTAGTCATTCAACACTGAAAGGCTGCACTCAATAGGTACTAGTTGGCATGAGGTTGTGCTCCCTGAATTAATTAGGAGGGGATAGGGAGAGGTAGAGAGACCCAGCAAGAGAATGAATATGTGGGGAGGCCCTACAGCACCTCCCCAACCCTCTCTCTCCCACTCTGTGTCTGTCTCTTTCCTTCTCCACATCACTCTCACTCCGTCTCTGAATGTCACTGTGCGTCCTGCTCCCTTGCCCAATCCTTCTCTGTCCATCTGTCTCTCTTTCTCTCTCTCAATGTTGCTGTAGCTCAGTCTCACTCCCTCTGGCTCTCTCAATGTCTCCATTTCTCTCACTCTCTCTTCCCCCTCCCTCAATCTGTCAAATCCTCTCACTGCCATTCTCTCTGAACAGCCCTCTGTCTCTTAGTCTTTTCCTCAAAGAGTCTATTCCTCGCTATCTGTCTCATTTGAGCTCAATCTGTCCGACTCCTTCCATTTCTCTCATTCCCTATCTCTCCAAAACCTCCCAAAAATCTCCGGGAAT